>NC_056750.1:173485781-173593281 GCF_019279795.1 Protopterus annectens | reverse complement strand
ATAGAGGACTGTATTTTTATAGCATTTCTTCCTATAAACACCTGTATTAATAGAAGTGTTCATCACTCTTTAAACATAGACATCCAAATATTCAATCCTAGTGTATGAAATATTTGATGTAAATCTAAGACATACAGTCATGCTATTCATTAATGATATACATTCATATAATGTTTGTTCATCTCCATCCCAAAGGATAAAGACATTGTCTACAAATCGACGATAAAAAGATGCATGTCTTTTAAACCAAGGCTCTAGGAATAAGTATTCCTCTTCCCACAGAGCTAAAAACATGTTGGCGTAGCTACTGGCACAGGATGTGCCCATAGCCACGCCATCACGTTAAATGTACATTATCTTAGAAACCTTCTGGACCATCTGTCCATCAATATGTGGTAGTACGCATCCTTGAGGTCTATCAAGCATGTCCAGTCATTCTCCTGTATGAGGGGGAGAATGGATTGAATGGTGACCATCCGGAACTTTTCTTTGGCCACTGACAGGTTTAGTAAGGACAGGTCGAGGATTGGCCTTAAGTCCCCCGTCTTTTTTGGCACCAGAAAGAACTTGGAGTAGAAGTCCGATCCAGACTGGTCTAGGGGGACGCGCTGGATTACTCTGTTTTCTAGCAGCTGCTTTATTTCTGTGGCTGCTGCCTCCCTTTGATTGTGTGGGACATCGGGGAGGCTCCGGGGTCTGGGCGGGGGATTCAGAAAGGGGATTTTGTAACCTCTGGATATGATTTGAAGCACCCAGCAATCTGTTGTAATGGACTCCCAAACTGCTAGGTGCCTTGAGAAATGCCCCCTGACTGCCTCCAGAGTGGAATAGTCGGGTAACCCTTCAGGGCTGCTGTGCAGGCCGATCCAAAAAGGGTTCTCTCGACCCAAAATTCTTCGGTCCCCCTCTGCCTCTGGTCCGGCATCCACCTTGTCTGTCTCTGAAGGATGAGGGGTCCGGAGCGAAATGGGACTGTTGAGACTTCCGGAACCACATCTTCTGTCCCCTTTGGTTCCTGGAGAAGGACCTCTGGAGAGCCGAGAAGCAGACTCCGACAGACAATGTCTTCCCATCTTTCTCGCTCTGGACCAGCATGTTGCGGACGGTTTTCTCAAAAAGCAAAGAACCGTCAAAAGGGGCATTTGCACAGGACACCTTGAAGGGTTCCACAAAGTCTCAGAGGCGGAGCCAAGCATGTCACCTCAAAACAACGCCCGCTCAACTAGCTCTAGCGGCTCCTTCCGTAGCATGGGAGAGGAGCTGCATAGAAGTGTTCGAGATGGACTTGAGAGTGGCCATTCGAGCTTAGAACACCTTCTTATCCTCAGTCGACATGGACTCTGAGGGCGACCCAGCATATTCCTTGATGAGATCCCGCTGGAGTCGTATGACGTGTGCCATATAGTTAAGTGACCTCACCACGAAGGTAGCTGAAGCGAACATCCACCTCTCCAGGTGGTCCATTGCCTGAGACTCCTTGTCGGGAGGATGGACCAAGGAACTCTCCTGGGCTAGTCCCCTCTTGTTGGCAGCCACCACCAACATGGCATCTATAGGAGCACCCTTGCTCCATACCACTCTATCAGTGTGGGGGCTAAGGATTTTATCCAGTCTCTTTGGAATGGGCTCAACAGTGTCCGGTTCCTTACATGCCCTGGTAGTGATGAGATCTACCAGTGGATCGGCGGGAGGGGACACCCAAGAGGTAGATGGGCCTGCATCAAATGCCTCCAGGAACACAGACTCATCTGAGGAAGGCTTTTGGGCTGACCACCCCTCTCTAATTCAGAGCATTTCCATAATGTCTCTGGAGGAGACGTCCTTGGGGGGTGACCTTGGGGAACCTTCCCCTTCCTCTAAGTCCGTGTCTTCTGTCAAAGACTCAGGTGAGTCCAAGTGCCTCCGCTTGCACTTATGTTTGTGAGGGACCTCCTCGGGGGTGCTGTCTGAAGAGGCCTCACCAACTACATCTTATTCCTCTAAGGGAACCACCTGGGACATAGGCGCAGGCTGTCCCTGGGGCTGGGTGATGGAAGGTAGGCCCGTCTGAGAGAGAGTGCAGGGTTGATCCATAGTTGGTGCCTAGGGCCTGGAATCCCTCGACAATACCCTCTCCACTACATCAAACACTGAGGGAGAACTGCTCTCTCTAGGATCCGAGAGCAGCCCCCTCAGATCCGATGTGTGGATCGGGCTGGTGCCGAAGCAATCGGATCCAAAGAGCCAGTATGCTCCGACCGAGATGGAACCGAAGACACTCTGACCCCTCCAGATCCGAAGCTCGGCTCTCAGCTCCGAGAGCTCGGATCTGAAAAGGGACCCAACAAACTCAAGGGTGCGGTCGGAGCTGAAGTACGAAGCACTATCGGTGCCGAACCTCCCCCAGCTCCTACGCAACCCAGATCCGAAGGCTCTAAACCCCGAAAGTGGTCAGAGAAGGAGCAATCGGAGTGAAAAAGGGGGTCAAGATCCCCCCGGAGAGGGGAGGCATGAGCACTCCCATCTGCAGCTGGGCCTGGAGGAAGCTACGCATCATCCAGTCCATATCTGCATCGGACAAGCTTCGGGTGGACCTAGAGGAGGCCACCGAGGTGGGCCGGGAGTGCCGCCTCGATGACCTTGAAGGCAGCCGGGTCTCCTCCTCTGGCTCCGGGGAGAAGCGAGGTGAATGGAACCGGGAAGGAGAAGGCCCGGAAGTACTGGGAGAAGCAGCTTGTTTAGCAGGCGGAGCTGAGGAGGAAGACTCGGCCGGCCGCTTGTGGTGTCTTTCCTTCTTCTTCTCCCACCTAGCATCCCTCTCCTCCTGGCCTAAAGTGGGAGGTTGAGTCCCGGCCAGTGGAGCAACGGTGGAAGGGGGCACTGCCACGGCCGCTGCAGGTGCCACCAAGGGAGAGGAGGTCAAAGCTGAATGTGGGGGCAAAATTCCCGCAGAATCAGCTTCGATCTCCTGTCCTTTAGAGCCCTGGGGTTGAAGGCTGCACAAATAGTGCAGCCTGAGGAAAGGTGGTCAACCCCAAGGCAAATAACACACCGAGTGTGGCCATCCACCAGGGATAGCTTATGGCCACACAGTGCATTTAGAGAAAAAGTTTTTTTTGGCCTCAGACATAGTTAAACTAAAAGACAACACAAGGCCTGACACACACACCTTCACACACACAGGGAGGAATGAACTACACTAAAAATTAACCAGATAACAATATTAAAACTAAAGGGTTTTTAATACAAGGGCGACACACAAAACAACAAGCAATATTACACTACAGAAAAATTAGAAAAGCAATATTTTCTCACAGAACGACTAACTTCCATGCCTGGAACTTGTTCAAAGCTGTTGAGTTAACCACGGCAAACGAGATCTGGGGTCAGAGAGGGATGGCAGGGGTTTATGGGTAAGGGGAGGAACTTGGAGCTCGGATCTTAGCTCTTTGAAGCTGCTGGCTCAGATCCGATATGGATCCGATACCCACAGGTTGATGGACAAATGAAGTTAACTACTTCAGATTTGCCAGTATTTTGATAATGTAGAAAATTTGGAAGATTTTAGAATATTAGTTTTTTCTTCTTCAAGTTGAGGATGGTTGTTTATTAACGTATAATAATCCCAGTATGATTTTTCATGATAGTGTTTTGTTTTTTTAACAATTTTATAGATATTAGACAAATAACCTGTACCCTGATAAGGCTGTTTTGTGATAAGACTAAGGTATTCAATGAGTTTTAGAGCTTCATGTCTAACTGAAGGTTGCATTTGTTATATTTTATTCATAAGAAAATGCCTTAGATTTTGTAAAAACAACCAATTGTCTTTATTTATATTATAGTTATAAATTATCTGTTCATTTGTTAGAATTGTCCCTTTCTCTATAAGTTGATGCCAAAAGAGTAATGATTCTTCTTTAACTATATTTATTTTAGATATTTGGGATGTATCTAGAATATTTGATGTAAAAGCTATAGGGAAAATAAGAAAAATCCAAGAATTAATATTTGGTATTTTGTTCATATATGTTTTGAACACTGAAAGTGTAGAGCTTACATAGTTTGATGGCAATTTATTAATATTATTCCTTTTCCCAAAAAAAATATCTTTTAACATCCATATAAGGGATGATGATATTACTGTTAAGTTGTCTTGTATGTGATTATAATTTATTTCTATGTAAATCTGCTCATGGACCTGTTTCCATATAGGTGTGTATGAATTATTTAACCATAGTGTTATATTTTTAATAACAGATGAGGTAATATATAAATCAGTATCCGGTAAATTAATTCCACCATCTTCCCAATCTGGTAAATATTTATTTAAGGCTATACGGAATTTATTTGGAAACCATAGAAAATTTAAAATTAGTTTATTGTATCTTTGAATAATAAATTTTGGTGGTGGCAATGAAAAATTTTGTATTAAGTATAATATTTTGGGAAATATGATTATTTTAATAAGCTATAATCTGTCTGCTGTTGAAAAGATGTATTTTATCCAGTAACCAATTATTTGTTCTATTTTGTCTAGTATTTTATTATAGTTAAATATTAGAGAATCTGTTAATTCATTGAGTAGATTTATTCCCAGATATAATAATTTACTTTCTGTTGCTATATATTTTGTTTATTATTTATTTTTTTTTTTTACAATTACAAGGCATAATTTTAGTTTTGTTTTCATTAAATTTTAAGCCTGAAATATTTTGAAATTTATTCATGGAGTTAAATAGAGTATTCAAAGACTCATTGGCATCTGAGAGAGTTAGTAGTATGTCATCAGCAAAGAGTTGGATTTTAAGGTTTAACATTTTATTAATACAAATGCCCTTTATGTTATTGTTTGATATGATTTGATTTGCAAAGGGTTCTATGAGTAATGCAAATAACAATGGTGATAAAAGGCAACCTTGTTTAGTTCCCTTTTTGATTGTTATAGGGCCTGATCTATGCGATCCTAGTTTAACATATGCAGTAGATTTTTCATATAGTATTTGGATAAGATTATTAAAATTAGAAGGAAAGTTATATTCTTTTAAAACTAGTGAAAGAAAGTTCCAGTTAACCAAATCAAAAGCTTTATTAATATCTAATGAGATTACATTTAAATCTAGGACTTTGTTTGCTATAGTCTATTAATGTTAGTATTCTTTTAATATTATCTGAAGTATTTCTTTCTTTAATAAAGCCTGTTTGATCTTTGTGAATTAAGAAAGGAAGAACGTGTTTGATCCTATCTGCGTATATAGCCTTAAACATCTTATAGTCTATATTGAGTAATGATATTGGCCTATATGAGGAGCACTGCTTCTCATCTTTATCTGGTTTGATAATTGGGGATATGAATGAATATTTCTAAGAAGGTGGTATACTCAAATCTTTCTTGGCTATATCATATACTTTTAATAGTAAGGATATGGCTTGATTGGGTATTAATTTATACATTTCTGGTAGCATATTGTCTGGGCTAGGTGCTTTATTTGTCTTGAGCTTTTTAATTTGTGATTTTAATTCTATCATATTGATTGGTTTGCTTATAGTGTCTATTTGTTCTTGTGGTAATTTAATATGAATATTATTTTCTAAGTATTTTTTTATATCCTTAGTAGGTGTATCTTGAGTGTTTATGGAATTATCAATGTTAAATTGGAGTCTGAATGCTTCTAAAATATCATTTAGTTCTGTAACTCTTTTGTTAGTATTAGGAATAAATATTTATTTTATTTGCTTAGATTTAATTTTTTTTTTTGTTCTATTAGTTAAGTGTCTCGGGTGTGCTGAATTAGAAGAGTATGAGTTTATTTTTTATCTTTTCTAAGTTAATCATAATCTTATGATGTAACAATTCTGTATACTTCTTATTGATTTGTGTAAGTTCTTGAACTTGAGTAGTATTACCCTTTTGTATTTCCAGTTTCAATTTATCTGCTTTGTTTTGTAAGTCTAGCATATCTTTATTCCATAACTTCCTTTTATTTATGTGCCAGGATAATATTTTCCCATATGGAACTGCTTTTAAAGAATCCCAGACATATATTTCTGAAATATCTTCTGTGTAGTTTATTTCTAGAAAGTTTTTGATTGTTTCTTCATAAAAGAAATCTGTTAATTTTGTGATATAGGAAGGTATCCTAGTAATGGGATTTGAACAAAATGGTGTAAGCTCTATCTCAAAGACTATGGCATTATGATCAGATAAGGGACAATTTATAATTTTGACTTTGTCAATTTTTGTTATTAGGTCATTGGCAACATATATTCTATCAATTCTAGAGTTAGTTTTATATCTATGAGAATAAAATGTGAAGATTAGTGAGTCTGGTTCTGCAAATTCATTTATATCTTTTAAATACAATGTATCTACACATTTTAATAGTGCTTTAGAGATAGGTTGTTTTCTTCTTTTAGATTTGGAATCTGTATCTTTTTCATTCATTATACAGTTGAAGTCTCCTGCCAATGTCAGGCTACCCTTAATTAAATGAATTATCTCTTCAAAGTGCTGTTTAACTGTTTTTAATCCTAGTCCTGGGATCCAGTATAGATTTACTAATGTATAGATTCTCTTATTTAATTCTATTGAAGCTAGACAAAACATACCTGATGTATCTTGATGAGTAGTAATTATTTTAGGTGTTATAGTTGAGTTGCGAAGTAGTATAGCTACTTCTCTTTTTTTTGTTTTCTATTGAGAGTTTATTAGTACTGTGTAATTATTAATATGTAAGTTGTTTATATCTCTGTCTAATAAGTGTGTCTCTTGTAAGAAGACTATTTGTGGTTTATGTACTTGTAAGAAGACTATTTGTGGTTTATGTACTTGAATAGGCTTTTCCTTTTATTACTATTATTTAGACCATTAACATTTATGGATAAACATTTCATTTCCTAGTTTTGAGTTTGTTTTATGTGTGAGTTTATGTAAATATTGTTTATTCTTAGTTCCATCTTGTATACAGAATTCAAAAAGTTTTTCTTGTATGATTTTTGCATGTTTCGGAGTGATACCAAAGTGATAGAAAAAAAAACAAAGACCTTGTAATTCTTAACCTTAAAAAACATTCCCTATCGCTATGAGGTAACATACCTCTTTGTTTGGTTAGTGAATCCAACCAAACAAACTTTCTACCCTCACAAATAATATTTGGATCCGTTTCTCTTATCCTCTTAGTTTTTAAATAAAGATAATTGAATAATATATTAAGATAATCTAATCAGCTAAAATATATAAATATATTCTTTACTCTTATCTTATTGTAATTCAATAATACTTATTTCTAATCAGGTTTCAAAAAGGTACAAATATTTAGATTAAGGTAGTATCATTTCAAAATAGTTTAGGGTATTAATAAACATCATGTTAAAATCTATAACTATATGTTGCAGACATCTGTTGAAAACTATTTACTGACATTACTGTACAATATAATATCATTGTTGTGTAAATGTTTTTAGACTACTCAAGTCCGAAACCAGTGTTTAGATTAGTATTTGCAAAAATCACATTGGAATAAAAACATGAATAGTTCTGAAACCATATCATATTTCATGTTTAACATAAACTGAAATGCAATACAATGTACAAGTATATTAATATTTCTTTAGTAGACATTAAATATGTTCCTTTGATTGCATTTTTCAGCTTTTCAAAGACAATTCCCATGGCTGGAGACAACAAGATTTTGACGTCTCCCTTATTTAAGAGACTACTTATAATGTTGTTACTTGATTGAGTGTTTTGTTGTTAACACGTTTATCAACTTTCAGAGGGACTTTGTATAATCAAAAAGACACAGTACAGAGGTAAAACTACAGTGCACTTGACCACATTTTCAAAGCAAACATCTATGTATATCACATATTAACTCTTACAGCTTAGACTGACACTTAACCAGTGAGTTTATCTGCTGACAATAAGTGCTGGAGATATAATTTTGGCTTACTTTACACCAGTAATTTAATCTTATGATTGAATAAAATTTTAGAGTTAAACATCAGCAGCTTCTCATTATAGTATTTAAAAAGTATACTGGAGAACATATCAAAATAATGGAAGCTGCTAAGATTTAAACTATTATGTATGAAAATGTTACAGGTTAAAATTCCTAACCCACTTTGCAGTAAATAGACAAAATGTATTTAAACTATGGGGTAATACCTTTATTACATCAGAAAGGTGATTAAGAAGCTTGTTTTTCCTCTAACATCAGAGGATAGCTATGGTGATCCATGCACTGCAAGAGTATTATTTATCCTGGTAATTGCTTTATGACTGTATATAGAAATATTTAATTCAAATAATTAACTGGCATTGCAACAATGTTTCTCAGAAAAAGTTGTTTTACAGTTAATGACTAGATAGAATGCATCATTTAGAGGATACACATCAAATGTCAAGTGCTTTAGCTATAATATAAGTGTCCCCTCAAATTAATCTCTGATGAATTTACTGCTTACTAAACTTGCAGACTAATATTGGTGTCTTTTCATGTAGTCATATTGGAACATGAAAATACAGGTCTGCTGATTAGGAACAATCAGGCTCTCACCTGCTAGACAATGCTATACATTTGTCTGCAGAAAGGTTTGAGAATTACGGTTGCATTGTCAAGCATTTTTGTTTACACTAACAGTAACATGATATACCCACATACACTAGCATTGTGTCATTCTTGATAATGCAAAAAGCCAGGTAATATTATAAGAAGGGTGAAGCCACAGCCAGGTAATATAATAAGAAGAGTACAGCCGCAGTCATTATTCAGATGAGTAAATGGGTACAGCATGAGCCATCTAATGATGGATAGCTCGCTGAGCACCTGCCACAATGTATATTCACAATGCATGGTAACTTAGTAATAAATTAGGGTGTGGGCTAAGCCTCTCCCTCTGCTACTCAAATTGGATTCAATACAATATGTGTGTAGAACATGGATGCTTCAACAAAGTTCAAACCTATATGGGATATAAATGTTGTATAATTGACACATTGGGTTAAATCCTCTCTTGTTATGTTACTTATTATAGTTGTTTGTATGATTATTGCTTTTACTTTCTCTATCTAGTATATTGTACTGTTATTTAAATGCTTGATTTGCTAAATGTACATTTAACCTTCTTGTTGCATCCCATTTGTCCACTTGAGGACATATTTTGGCAGCTGGACATTAGTAGTGTTTTGTAGGAGCACCAGTGTGGCAAATGGCAATTTTCCTTAAAATAAACCTGCCCATTGGCTTGACAGTTACTAGTTTCTTTAGAGAATTTGTAAAACAGCAGTGATTCTATTTGCTGATGATTAATTTCTGCTCTTTAAACTCTGCTGTACAAAACATAATAAGGGATAGCTAAAATGTCTGGAAAACTAAACTGACAGAAAGACAAGCAGATATACGTCCTTATCTGTCAAGGTGCTAGAAGACATCAGAAGCCATAAGCTGAAAGTACTTCAAAAAATATATCTGTGTATATTTAGATGAACCTCATATGTTATTTACATTTCATTAGAAGGAATTTAGGTTCCTGTATCTTTAAATGTGAACCTAGCTTATTTCCTGACTAGATGTCAATTAGAAAGAGTCGGGGGATAATGTACACAAGTAAATGTGACAAGCAATAAGTAAATCGAGTTTCTAGTGATGTTTGTGGCTGTTTAATTGTCTCGAGAACCAAGTGGGAAAAGGTATGTGTTTTTTCTTTTTTCTTTTCTCTTCTTTTACTTCATGACAGACTCATGTAGTGTGCACGAGAGCACTCTAGTCTGTGGAGTAGTGTTCACATCTATCAAACTTTGCATTTTAAACATGCTATGCCTTATTTCTCTACAAAAGAAAAGACAACAGGATATCTAAGCTAGTCACAAGCATCTCTCAACTCCGGATGTCCGGAGCCACAACACACCTGACTCATAGCCTCAAAATATCACTTAAAACATATTTTTTCACTGTACTATATCAGTATATGTGCATATGGGACAAAGGCAGAACATCTTTTAAGATTATTTAAAGTAGTCTTATAATACATCTAAACTGAAATACTTCATTTCAAAAGCAACACATTTCCGCCCAGCATTAGCGTTTATCCAGACAGGGACACTTTTAACTTATAGAAAGAAATGCCATCAGGGATGTAACTGATAATAAGTTATATAGCAGCCATTACTATACCTGTTAAGCAATATAACCATATACTGATTAAAGTATTATAAGTTAATGAAAACTTTATAAAAAGAAGAGAAAATAAAAACAACAAAACACAAAGAGAGAAGAAAAAATAAATAAATAAATATTTTAGAACATTATTATGTGTTGATTACTCTGATTTAGAATATGAAAATAATAGATGGATAATAATGAAAAATAGAGTAATGTTTAAATTATGCTTAGTATATTGATGTGATTTGAGATAAATGTATTTAAATTTATGCTAATTTTGACATTTAAAGTATAATTGAAAACAGTAGCTGTTTCGGTGTAATTTGAAGACAGTAAGAACTTTTCTTTTGTTGTTAGTATTATTATTTAGATTTTTACAGAATATAACATATGTAAGATTATTTGTCCTTTAGTTTTTTTTTCTTTTGCTCAACAGTTTTCCAATTATTTACTTCAGCATTTCTTTTTGGTATACTTATTGTCCAGTCCATAGATTCTTCATGTGTTAGGATGTTGTTGTTGGTAAGATATGTTATTGCTGAATCTACTGTTTTAAAGATTTTTATTCCATTTGGTAGAAAAACTCTCAGTCTTGCTGGGAATAAAAGATGGACTTTCAGTTGCTTTTTCTTCAAGGTTTTATTATTGGTAGAAATTATTTTCTTTTTAAAACCACCTTTGCAGAATAATCATTGTCAAATCTTATTAATGAATCATTGTATTTGATGGGAGAATTTGCCCAAGCATTTCTTAATATAAGATCTTTATCTTGTGTAGAAAAAAGTCACACATTTATGGATCTCGACTTGCTCTTACGTGGAGAAGTATTTCCAGAAGCTGCTAGTGATCCATGTGCACGTTCCATACCATATGAAAGAGCTTCAGGTATTTTTGTTATATCTGGTATCCAGGTGGTAAGAAAGTTTATCATAGTGTCCCCTTCAGATTTTTCTGGTAGACCATATATTCTAATATTATTTCTTCTTGTTCGATTTTCCATATCATCAAGCTTTTCTAGTAAATATGTGTTCTGTTGAAGTAAGAATTTAGTTTGTTGTTCTTCTATTTGGACTCTAGTGTCAATGTCATTTAATGACTGTTCAATAAGTGATATCTGTCCTTTCTGCTGAGTAAAAATTTCTTGAAGCTGTTCCAGTTGTTGTGAGCACTTTTCTTTTAAAGTATCTATTTTATTGTCCGTCTTGTCAATTTTTTATTGTAAGGTCCTGTATATTTGTAATGACAGATTGCAGGTCTTTTTTGAGATAAGAGTCTTGTGCTGAATTCCTTAGATGACTCATGCTGTAAAGCTGATATTAGTGCTGATTTTCCAGTAATTAATTTGACAGGAATTATTCAAGTTCTGACAATAACATTTTTCTTATAGATGCTCAACGTTATTAGAAATAAGTTAGTAATAAATATTTCTTCAGATTAAATATTATTTTGTAAAATTCATGTCAGGAAATGTGTCGAGGTAAGAGAACTGAAATGAAGTGCAGCTGTCAGTTCAGCATCCTAGCCACGCCCCCTGTATGTTATTCTTGTTGTCTGTGATTTCAGTCATGGACAGGAAAGGGCCTAACAGACAGCCCTGATGTACACATTTGATCACTGGACATGAGATATAGATCACTTCATACATTTTTACATATTCAGATGCCATGTATGTGTTCCACTGTTCTACCCACTTGTGATGTAGGTGTTGATGGCCACATCTATCATTGTGGAGTGAATACCTCAGTTTGGACTCCTGTTGACTGCCTTGGCCTTTTCAAGTTGCAGAGGATGATACTCTTTGAGGACATTTGACAGATGTAACAGACATAGATGTAGCATCAAAAATTCACATGTCTGTAGCACACAGAATATTACTAGTGTCCATTTAGAGAAGGTCCATGATGACATATTGGCCTACCTCACAGATGAGGAGAGTCAGGCTGTGTCTGTGCATGCATGCATCAAGTGCTGTTCCCAGCCTACTCAGATGGATGGATGTTGATGTACATCATTCTACGGGAACATCTGGAGGTTGTGTTGAAGTGTCTGACTTTTTCACAGCTGCAGGTCAATTTACAGTGGTTGTTCTGAGTCATGCTATAGATGATCTGTGATGTTGTCACAGGTCATTATTTCTGTATAATAGGCCTGCATGAAGGTAATACAGTGCATACTGCCTATCTTGATCTGTCCTAGGATTTGGACACAATCCCCCTACTCAGGTATCATTGACAAACTCTTCCAGCTGGGAATTCACACTTAAATCACTAGATGGTTAACCAGTATCCTCACCAAAGCCAGCTATGAAGGCAGAATTGAAGCAGACAATACAACCACAAAGCCTTCTATAGTTATTTCAAGAATTTCCATGGCAATACCCAGATTTGCTCTGAGTTACTGCACAATGGTACCTCTTTTACTGAGCCAACAGATATCGCCAACATACTGGCTGACAAAT
Organism: Protopterus annectens; assembly: GCF_019279795.1. NCBI lineage: Eukaryota > Metazoa > Chordata > Ceratodontiformes > Protopteridae > Protopterus > Protopterus annectens. Next base: position 173,580,681 of record NC_056750.1, on the reverse strand, counting down.
TCGGTGCCAGCTTTGCCCCTCTCTCCCCTCTTAAAGGACCAATCTCAATACCAGAAGAATGCCAGGCACCCAGCATTACTGCAGCACAGGTTAAATCTGCATTGTCCAAGGCCAAGAATACAGCTTTCATGGGACCCAGCAAATATCCCTGGCTGTGTCCCACATGAATTACAAAGTGAACTGGCACCACATATGTGTGCCCTGTTCACTAACAGCCTCACCTCAGGCTTTGTCCCTACTGAATGGTGCACTGCTGCAGTCCTCCCTCTCCATAAAGGAGGAGCAACTACAGACCCTGGAAGTTATCACATTAGCCTGATGAGTCTGATATGTAAGGCTATGGAGTGCATCACCATGGACCTAATTAACAAAGATATAGGCAATCTCCAAACTCTAGATCCCACGCAATTTGGTTTTGTGAATGGTAGATCATGCCTGCTCAACCTGGTTGACTTCTTTGAGTCAGTCACCAGAGCTGTGGATGAAGGTAAGGCAGTTCATACAGCCTACCTCGATCTGGCCAAGGCCTTTGATATCATTCCTCACTCAGGAATTATTGATAAACTCACCAAACTAAGCATCAATCCCTATATCATTAGGTGTGTTACAAATTGGCACACAGAACCCACAGTGTGAAAGTAGCGGAGTCCAAGTCAAACTGCCAACCAGTCATGAGTGGAGTCCCACAGGGATCAGTCCTGGGTCCTCTTCTGTTTGGCATCTACGTCTCAGAAGTCCAGGCCTATACAGAAGGACTCTGGCTGACTAAGTTCACAGATGACTACAAGCTGGGAGCCATTATTAACTCCCCAAGAGATGCACACATCCTACAGAAAGGTCTCACTGAGACCAATGACTGGTGTTGAAACCATGGCCTTAAGCTTAATGCCAGAAAATGAGTCATCATTCCCTTTAGGAAAAACTCAGTTCCCACTAATTACCACAATGATGGGAGCCCACTGAACACTGAAGGCGTTATAAGAGATTTGGGGACACAGGTTGACAGCAACCTCTCCTTCGACCATGACATTGCCACTGTGGTCCTTATATGTGGCACATCTCATTTCCAAGGGTTTTGCATCCAAGAAGAAAGAGGTCATCATTTCACTCTACTCTTCCCTCATTAGACCAATCATAGAATATAACACCCCCTTCAACATGTGTATTACTAGACACCTGCAACACATGGAGAGGCCACAAAAGTACCTCACAAAGAGGATCCTAGGCCTTAAATACATGTCCTACATGGACAGACTCAAAAAAACTCGAGCTATTCTCTGTCTCATATCATCTACCAAGAGGGGATCTCTGCTTGACTTGCAAAGCCATGTCTGATCCAGCTCTGTTAGAAATGCTACATCTAAAGAAATCCCAATCACTCCACACCAAACACCCCAGAGACCTCAACCTCATTACCACAATCAACAGAATGTGCTGGAGGGACAGGTTCATAACCCAGAGACTGCCCATGCTCTAGAATAGACTTCCCATACATGTCAAGCAGAGCACCTCACTGTCCCTCTTCAAGAGAAATCTTGATGAATGGATGGGAAATAGAAAGTTCATCCTGGGAATCACTCCAGTTGCTCTTCTTGAAAGATGCACTGAGAATTAACATCAGGCGGCACAATGCCAGGGTATTTCTATGGGTTAGGCTTGTAAAGGTTCCAGGGCTATTAGCCTAGTACACACGTATGAACCAAGAGACCACATACTGTGAATGTTGGTGAATCAACTTCTACCATTGCAGCTGTCATTATTGGTGTAACCCAAGGATCTGTGCTGGGCCCCAATACTGTTTGGAATCTATTTCTCAACATTCTAGGCTCCAAAATACAACCTGTAGCTTACCAAGTTTGCTGACTTATACATATTGGTTGCAATCACTGAGTACACCAATCCTGTGACTATAGTACAACAGCGGCTAACACACGTAAATGGTTGGTGCCAAAGCCACACTGTCTACTTATAAATACAGAATGTGTCAGGATTTGTGCCTTATGCAAAGTGTCATTTACTGGTAAATAGACCATTGACAACACTCTCCCTATGCTGAGACCAGCGGTGCATGATTTGGGAACACATGCAGAAAGCAATCTGAACTTCAACCAAGTGTCCACAGTAGTGTGTAAAGGCTATGTTGTGCACCTCAAACATCAGGCCATTGTATCCAGATCTGAGGAGGATATAACAGCAATGTATTCAAACCTCATCAGAACACTAATACAGTATAATGCTTCCTTTTGCATGTACACCACTAGACACCTGCAGCAGCTGGACAGACCACGGGAGTTTCACAACAAGAAAGTACAGGTCCTACAAACTATACCATGACTTACTTGGATATACCGAAAGCCCTATTCCTGAAATCTGTATTGGAAAGGATGAGGTGACTTGTGCCTGGACTACAGGACATCTCTGACCCTACCCTGATGTGTATACTGCACATCCACAAATCAGCAGAGTCTAATGAGAGGAAGGTGATAAAAGCAATGTCCCACATGCTGTTGTAAAATGCTCTCTCTACTGTCAAGCAAATACACAAACACACACAATTGACTGCAGTGAGACTAGGACCTCTACCTGTGTAAGTACATAGACTACAGAAAATATTACTTTACGCAAGTGCCATGGCACTCAGACAACACTTTATAGCTAATGACATCAGCAGTGTCTGTTGAGAAGAATATAGCAGTGTCCCACATGCTGTTGTAAAATGCTGTCTCTAATGTCAAGCAAGTGCACAAAGACACACACACACACACACACACACACACACACACACACACACACACACACACACACACACACAGACACACACACAGTTGACTGCACTGAGAATAGAAGCCCTACATTTCTAAGTACATAGACTACAGAATACAGTACTTTATGCAAGCGCCACAGCTCAAGTTTGACTTGGAGTGTTTCAGACAACACTTTATAGCTATTGACATTGTCTGTTGAGGAGAATATAACAGTGGCCCACATGCTGGTGTAAAATGCTCTCTGTAATGTCAAGCAACAGCTCACTCACACACATACACACACACATACACACACACACACACACACACACACACACACACACACACACACACACACACACACACACACACACACACACAGTTAACTGCAGTGAGAATAGGATGCCTACCTGTCTAAGTACACAGACTACAGAACACAGTACTTTACACTTTATAGCTTATAACATCAACAGTGTCTGTTGAGGATAATATAACTGTAAAATAGGACCCCTACCTATCTAAGTACACAGACTACAGAACACAGTACTTTATGCAAGAGCACAACTCAAGTCTAACTTGAAGTGTCTCAGACAACACTTTATAGCTTATAAAAACAGCAGTGTCTGTTTAGGAGAATACAATTGTAAAATGCTCTCTGTAATGTCAGGCAGCAGCTCACACACACACACACAGTTGACTGCAGTTAGAAAAGAACCCCTACCTAAGCACACAGACTATAGAACTCAGTACTTTACAGAAGCACCATGGCACAATTCTGATTTTTTACATCGCTGCAGGTCAACTTATAGTGGATGACATCAGCAGTGCTTGATGGAAAGAAGAAGTTGGGAGGTCTGCATGAAATGGATCTGTAGGCATGTGCAAGTATCAAAATACTGTCATTTTCATGAGATTGGAGAGTAACTGCAGCATACACACTTCTGCCCTGGCTAGACACACAAAGTTGACAGCAGTGAGAAGAGAACCCATACATTTCTAAGTACACAGACTACAGAACTCAGTACTTTATGCAAGCACCATGGCACAAGTCTGACCTTTACACAGCAGCAGGCCAACTTATAGTGGATGACATCAGCAGTGTGTATTGAAGAGAAGTTGAGAGACCTGCATGAAATGGATCTGTAGGCATGTGCAAAGCATCAAAATACTGTCACCCCCATGGGATTGGAGTGGTAACTGTAGGATACACACTTCTGCTCTTTTGGCTAGACACAGACACACATTCCCAGTTGAGTGCAGTGAGACCACAACCCCTATCTAAGTACACAGACTACAGAACTCAGTACTTTATGTAAGCACCATGGCACAAATCTGACTTTTAGATGTCTGCAGTTGAACTTATAGTAGATGACATCAGCAGGCCATGTGAGAGACAAAATGTTGGGAAACCTGAGTAGGCTCATAGTATAATATGTACAATGGAGGCTACTAGTCTAATGGCTGTATGGTGTTTAGAAGCTTAGCTGTATAAAAACACAAGTACCCCTGCTGAGCATAGCTGGATGATCATTGTTAACAGACCAATTTTGTGAGCAACACCAACTGGCCCTGCCCATGAAAGACATAGGTGATACCCAACAGGTTACAATCATTCAATCAGTAGTCATGGTTGCTCTTGAACAGAGTCATTGAGGACCACTGATTCACATGCAGTGGGAGCCTATTAGAGAGGAGTGTGAGTCATTAGGGGATATATCTGTCTCCCTAGCATGTTCTGTTTATGTCACAGGCTAGGTGGAAAACCCTGGGCCAAGTTACTCTTGTCCCATTTGATTTGCAGATGTGCAGCATTTTCCAGTAGGGCAGGGCCCGAGCCTGCTCTATAGGGCAGGCATAGGTCACCTCTTAGCAGCCTGCATGATACTGAGTGCACTGACAGATCTTTCAGTCTTTCCATGTATATCATGATTGGAGGTCCTGGAATTTCCCAGGCACAACCCTGTGTTTTCTCCAATTGCTGCAGGTGTCTGGTGATGTACAAAGAAGGGAGCATTGTACTCATGGTTTGATAAAGGTAGAGTAGAGCAGAGGTATGAACAACCTGGTCTTGGATGTCATATCATTATGTATGATGTGTACAATGCAGAATGTGTGTCACCACTATGGACACACAGTGATGAAAGTGTAGATTGCTATCAACATGTTCCCAAGTCTCACAACACTGTGTTTGAGCTTAGAGGGGTGCTCTGTATATCATAATTTGCAGGGGTACTTCATTGCCAAAGGGAACAATGAGCCATTGTATGCTTTAAGGTTCAGTCTGCAAGTTTGGCACCGACCATTTGTGTGTGGCATCTCCTTCCATAATATGTTACCATCATGGGGGACTCTATATTAATGTGTCCATTTATCGGTCATCTGAAAAGTTGATAAACCACAGGCCATGTACCATTGCCTGTAGTTCAGGGGAGTAGTTTGCAAACATTTGAGGACCCAGTACAGATCCTTGTGGTATTCTAATGGTGATTGGCTACTGGTAGAGGTGCAGTCGCCAACTTTGAGAGTATGTGTTATGTCAGTGAGCCAGTTGCCTGTCCCTGTACTACTGTATGGCTTAATTCCCACATGAAAGATCTTCACTATGACACATGACTGGGGGATAGTGTCAAAGGCCTTGGGCAAGTCAACATAGGCAGTTTGTCCTGTTATCCATCATCCTGGTCTGTGGGGTCAGTATTCAGGAAGTCCACAAAGTTCAATGAGCAAGATGTACCCTTAACAAAAACAAAATGGGTAGGTTCAAGTGTGTTGAAAGTCACCTGTGTCCTTGTGAATATAGTCAATGCTGATTCCTTCCTTAGCCTTGCAAATAAGTGTTTTCGGCATATGGGCCAATAGTTGTAATTCTGCATGTTACCAGATTGATGTGCATTGCATAGCACACAACATTTGATATTACATTTTGTACTGTGGTTTATATATGTGTGGAAAAAGTACTGATACACCATGTTTGCAGTGCTTGCAGGGATGACAACATGGATGTATTGTAAATATGTGACATATTGTTAGATAGGGGCCTCAGTTTGTAATGTTGACAAATGTAATTTCATGTCATACATAGGAAATGGAGAGTAAACAGCAGTAATACAGCATAATATGTACATTTTCATAGCGCATCTAGCAGCGGGATTGCTCAGTGGTTAGCAAAGTGCCTACACATGCAAGATACACAGGTATGCACATAGGTAATTAGTACACAAACAGGAGCTGCATTGGCAAAGCCTGACAGTTAGTATTGAGTCTGTGAAATACACCTGCTGCTTAACTGACTCTGTGGCAGCATGAGTTAATGCATTGATACATTCCTTTTTTGGCCCAGATGATACTGGGTTCAATTACAGGTGTATCTAATACTTTAAAATCTTTTCATTACAAAGTGATAATGCAATGACATGAATTGTTTATAGGAGATGTGTTGCTGTGCGTTGGCATAGTGCAGTGGGTTTAAGTGACATTGTGCAGCGGTAACAGCAGCATTTTTCCACCACTCACCCTCGCTGCTCATTGGTCCAGAAAGTGAAGGGATCCATTGTTTTTCCTGTTACTTATCTGTGTTGTGTGTGATTCTATTTTTGACCAGATTAAAGGTGTTAAAATGGGGTAGATAGGAAAGTGGTGAAATGGGGAGCAAGCAAGAGAAGAACAAAGTCTGACAGTAAGTACTGAGTCTCTGGAATACATGTGCCACTTAACTGACTCTGTGGTAGCATATGTTAATGCAGTGATGCATTCTTTTTTTGTGGCCAGATGATACTGGATTTGAATACAGCTGTAGGTAATACTTTTAAGTTTTTTCATATTGCCATTGCTGGGCATTAGTGCATGATGTGCAACATCCTGCAGTAATGCATTAAAGAAAACATAGAACAGTGGTGAAATGTGGAGCAAGCAGGGGAAAGAACAAAGGGAAACAGGGCAGGGATGTGCAGGATGGAGGTTGGAAAGAATTATAGCTATCCATTTCTTTAACAGTGTAAAGGGAACATATCTGAAAAATATTAACTGAATTTGGACTGTCACCTTCAGAGAGAAGGGTGACCACAGCACATCATGTTGTATAGCTAATTGGTCCAAATCAAGTGTGTCAAGAAGACACACTTGTGAAATGGAGAGCTGTGTATAGGATGATTTTTTCCCTTTTTTTAGAGAGAGAGAGAAGAATGTTGGGATGTTGGGGAAGGGATGTAGAAATGTCTGGGTGAGGTAACTTAGGTAGGTTAGGAAGCAACTGCAGACAGACAGGACAAGACAGAAAAGGTTGGGAGACACCATGATTGGGGTGAGGATGGGGACATCCCAAATCCATAGTCATCAAGCTGGGTTGACAGTAAGAATCGAGTTCTCACCCACAGAACTATTATCACTGTCACCTCACTCTTCCATTTGCTGGAGTGCCTGATGTCTCCATCTCCTCCTCCTGGTATTACATAAAATGAGGGAGAGCAACCTCTGCAAGCGGATGTAGGTGTGCAGCAACAGTGCAGTGGCCAAACATATGCACCATTCCTGGCAATCCATAGCAGATGATAAAGTCACCACCTCCACCACTGCTTCCAGAAGATACCACTGGACCAGCCTCCAGGGCAGGACTAGCTGAGGGAGCAATAAAATAAAAAAATAAAATAAGAGAAGATAAGTGTATAAGAGTTGGGATGAGAGAAAAAAAAGAGGTAAGATGTGACATACAATGCATTGATACAGTTAATTGAGTCTATTATCTTAACTTTTACTTTTAAAAATACTGACTCCTAACATATAATGTTTACATTTAAGACTACCAGCTCCTAACATATGCACATTATACTACAGACTGCAGCAAGTACTCCTTGATATAGGTTCATAGGTTCATAGGTTCATAGGTTCATACTAGGCTATCCGCCCAAGGGCATTTATAAGCCTAGCCCATAGTTATGTGGCTTTCGCCACCCCTTTAGTTTGAATAAAAACTATGCCTATCATTTTGCTGTGCCTCTGTCAAGCAGTGACGCTGAAGTAATCCCTGGGGTATATCTGCAATCTCCCATCCATTGGTCAAGATTCCTCTTGAACAAGACCAGAGAGGTGCTCTGCCTCACATGTACCGGGATTTTGTTCCACAGCATAGGGAGTCTCTGGGTGATGAATCTGTCCCTCCAGCACATTCTATTTATAACCGTGTCAAGGTTTAAGTCTCCCGCCTTGTGGTTCTGAGGGATCTAGATTTTTGAGGTGAAGCATATTCATCAAATCTGGGTTTGACATGGCCTTATATGTCAGGCACAGGTCACCTCTGAGCAAGCGGTATGAGACTGAATAGAGCTGGAGTTCTTTCAGTCGGGCAGCATAAGACATATTTTTGAGACCCTTTATCCTTTTGGTGAGGAACTTTTGGGGCCTTTCAAGCTGCAGCAGGTGTCTGGTCAGATACATTCGAACGGGCATTGTACTCAATCATAGGTCTAATAAGTGATGAGTACAGGGGACGATGACCTCCCTTGATCTAGATGTGAATCCCTTCATGATCAGGTGGGTGATATAGAAGGTTTTCCTAACTACTTTAGCAACATGAGTGTCAAACGAAGGCTACTGTCAACCTGGGTCCCCAGATCTCTGATGACTTTTTCTGTGCTCAGTGGATTGCCACCTATATGGTAGCTAGGGGTAGCCTTGTTTTTCCCAAAGGGTATGACTATGCATTTTTGGCGTTTAACTTCAGGCCATGGCTCTGGCACCAGTTATCCATTTCTGTGAGGCCCTTCTGGAGGATATCTGTGTCAGATGTGTTTTCAACTATGGCCCAGTTTGCAGTCATCTGCAAACTTTGTCAGCCATAACCCTCCTGTGTTTGCTTGTACTTCAGAAAAGTAGATGCCGAACAAGAGTGGACCCAGGACTGAGCCCTGTGGGACACCACTTGTGACAGGCTTTGAGTCTGACATGGCTCCAGCAACTCTGACCCTGTGGGTTCTGTCACTTAGCCAGTTTGCAACCCATCTTGTGATGTATGGGTTTACATTCAAGCTGATGAGTTTTTCGATGATACCTGAGTGGGGTATTGTGTCGAAGGCCTTTGCCAGGTCGAGGTAGGCTGTATGGACTGCCTTTCCCTCATCAATGGCCTTGGTGACTGTCTCGAAAAAGTCAACCAAGTTTAAGAGGCAGGATCTGCCTTTGACAAAGCCAAACTGAGTTGGATCCAAAGTCTGCAAGTTCCCTATGTCTTTATTTATGAGTTCCATTATGATCCTCTCCATGGCTTTGCAGATAAGGCTTGTCAAGCTAATGGGGCGGTAATTTCCAGGGTCTGTGGAGGCACCGCCCTTATGAAGTGGGACCACAGTCGCCGGCGCCACTCCTTGGGTACGTATCCTGAGGTGAGGCTAAGATTAAACAGCTGTCCTAACTGTGGGTTTAATTCCTCATTGAGTTCATGAAGCACACAGCCGGGACACCATCCGTCCCATGGATGCTGTATTTTTGCCTTAGTGAGGGCAGTTCTCACCTGGGCGTTGGAGATGTTTGGGGGCTACAATCCTCTGGAATAGATATCTCTCCTTTTGGGGAGGGGAGAAGTTTGCACTGAACCTGTCAGCCAGTATGTTGGCAATGTGTGTAGGTTCAGTAATTTTCACATCATTTTGAACTAATTCTGAGCATATCTGGGAGTTTCCTCCTAGGTTTCTAACATAGCTAAAGAAGGCCTTATGATTCTCTTTAGAGTCCTTGGCGATTTTTCTCTCAAAATTTGCCTTGGATGATTTTATGAGAGCTCTTAGTTTTTACTTATAATGATCAAAGGTGTCTTACCTTTCAAGGATTTTGCTCTATCTTGTAGTAGCTTCCTCCTTTTGTTGTAGAGCTTGTTTATGGCTGGGGTCCACCAGACTGGATGCTTGCCTTTGGTACAGAGAGTCTTAGTTTTGTTTGGGATTGCCTGATCCATGCAGTCCTGTAGGTGCTGGTAGAAGGCATTTGTAAGTGATTCAGCGGTTTGTGTAATGTTTACCACTGGCTCAGGGGCCTTAAAGGAGACCACACTAGTTTTTAGAAGTGTGAAATCGGCTTTTGAGAAGTTTTTCACTGTGGTCTTTTTTGTTTCAGGTGGGGCGGGATGAGGACCTCCAGCGAGATTAGTTTATGATCTGATCTCACCAGTGAGGGGTATACTTCTGGTGTTGAACATTTTGATCCCATGTTCGTGATGATGAGATCAAGTATGTTTTTTCCTCTTGTGGGGATGGTGACTAGTTGTTCCATGGCATTTGAGTTTATGAACTCCAGGAATCTTTGGGTTAGAGTGTTCGGGCTTGAGTAGTGTTCCCAGTCTATATTAGGGTAGTTAAAGTCACCTAGTATGATGGTGTTTGGAGATACATTTATCCCTCCAATGTTTTCAGGAAGGCCATGTGAGGTTCCTGAGTTTGAGAGGGTGGCCTGTAACATGCTACAAATTGCAGAGCAGTCTTGCCTATGGTTAATTGCACCTGGATGGTCTCCGATGCATCATGCGTTGCCACCAACCTTGAGGTGTGGGTGTCCTTTATGAATATGGACACCCTCCTTTCTTGGTGTTGTCCGGATTTTGGGGCGGAACGCATGATATGAGGTGAAACCTGTTAGTGCTGGGGTGCTCTCAGGAGCCTTGAACCAGGTTTCTGTCACAGCACAGACATCGATGTTCTCCATATTGAGAAGGGCCTCGAGTGCGTGCATCTTGAGATTGAGACTTCTGGCATTGAGCAGCATTACCCTTAGTTTTTTTCCTTTTTGGTGTTCTAGGGTGGTAGGTTTAGAATTTGAGCCTTGCCTAAAAAGGCACTATGGGGTGGCAAGAGCCTTTGCCAATATCCGGAAGCCCAGGGTGACAGGTGCAAGCCGTCCTTGCGAAGCAGCGTGGCTTGTCCAGCATGTCATCCCAGGCAGACAGACATTGGATCCCCTTTGAATGACACCAGAATTTAAGCCAATTATTAAAGCTGATCATCTTATCACTGTATTGTGGCATCATTCTAGGTGAAGGTAGGATACTGCTCAAGGTCAGGGTCATACCTGCCTGGGCTACATAATCAGAGAGCTCCTCGATGTCCCTTTCATGTAGTCCAAGGAGGTACGTCTCAGGTCGTTGACACCAGCGTGGACAATGACTGAGTCGTACTTGTACCTGCTGTTGAGAGACCTGAGTGCTTGCGTTATGTGGCGGATTCTAGCGCCTGACAGGCAGCTTACTGTGACCTTCTCTTTACTCAGTCTGGTGAGCGGGACGTCAGTGTGTCTGACTATGGAATCACCAATGACAAGTGTGTCTGGCATTTTGTTTGGCCTTAAGGGCTGTGACTGTTTGACACTCTGACTGTGTGGTCTATGTGTTGCATGTGTTGGGTCGTGAGGTGGTAGTTGTTTGGGTGTCTGCTTTGGTGGCCTCTGCTGTTTTGGTAAATTTTGATCAGAGCCTCCGAGTATGTCTTTGTGTGAGTATGTGTATGATTTGAAGTTGTGATGGTACCATGTGTGACTGGGTATGTATTGTGTGTGGTTACCTTCTCCTCCTGTCTGGTCTTGCCAGTCCTATGTTGAGAGAGCTCAGCCTCCAGTTTGGCCGTATAGTTGCATCTCTCGCATGTATTTGTGTTTTGTGGGAGAAGGAGAGGATTGTCTGTGTACATGAGGCAGTTGTAACATTGCCTCAATATTCCCAGGTTCACCAGTTGAGCTGGAGAGGACACTAGCAACTGATCCTCGACATACTAGAAGTAGTAGATAAAGAGACTTTCAAAGGACTCGGGAAGTGGGTTTTAGGCTGGTGGGGTACTATCTATAATAAGAGTGCTTTATCAAGGTGCAAGTACTGTAGGAGTAAGTGCTAGGCTTTACAGATAGAGAATAGTCTACTTGGGAATCAAGTAGAGATGAACTTTTCAGTTATAGGATATGCTGGTTAGATCAGCAGTACAGCTCGAGGAAGGTAGTTTCAAGGGAAAATTGGAAGAGTGGAATTTAGATGGCCCAAATAGTTTAACCTTGTTTAACTGCCGCTGCTCTTGTGTGCAACAGTGGTAACTCCAGCTAAATCAAGGCGCTTTAGCGTGTTTTATAGCAGGGGCTGAAGGGAGCTAGGAATTGGCCCAAAATGACCAATGGACTACTAGTTTCTGGCTGAAACTTCACCAAATCAGACAAAAGGCGCTCAGTGCTTCCCACTCCCACTGGTAAGCAAAGAAACTTCCCTCCTTCCTAATAAGGCAATGGATCAGTAACAGGAACTAAAAACAAAGCCCAGCGATCAGCAACTCTGAAACTGGACTACTCTAGTTCAGTAAGGCTGGAAAACAAGAGATTGTTTTTGTATTATTACAGAGACAAGGAAAAATCAGACAGTAATTGGTGTAACTCGGCTAGCGCACTTTAGTGTGTAGCCTACAGAAACAATTTGCAACAATTAGTAACTTAAAGTGCAATAAACAGTGTAAAATGCAGAAATCACTTAAAGTAGCAATAAAACAGGCGAAATGCAGTTGCTAGCTTAAATAACAGTGGGAAAGCCACAAAAATACTTATATCTGGTAGAAAGTCACTCTTTTAGCTCTCTGCTGCTTGGATCACTCTGTAGGCCACCACGAGGATCTGTGCTGAGTTGGTACAAGCTGGAAAACGCGTGTTTAGCGTGTTTTATAGCAGGGGGCTGAAAGGAGCTAGAATTGGCCCAAAACAACCAATGGACTACTAGTTTCTGGCTGAAACTTCACCAAATCGGACAGAAAGGCTGCTCAGTGCTTCCCACTCCCACTGGTAAGCAAAGAAACTTCCCTCCTCCCTAATAAGGCAATGAATCAGTAACAGGAACTAAAAACAAAGCCCAGGGATCAGCAACTCTGAAACTGGACTACTCTAGTTCAGTAAGGCAGGAAAACAAGAGATTTTTTTTGTTTTATTACAGAGACAAGGAAAAAACAGACAGTAAATGCTATAAATGCTGTAAATCGGCTAGCACTTTAGTGTGTAGCCTACAGAAACAATTTGCAACAATTAGTAACTTAAAGTGCAATAAACAGTGTAAAATGCAGAAATCACTTAAAGTAGCAGTAAAACAGGCGAAATGCAGTCGCTAGCTTAAATAACAGTGGGAAAGCCACAAAAATACTTATATCTGGTAGAAAGTCACTCTTTTAGCTCTCTGCTGCTTGGATCACTCTGCAGGCCACCACGAGGATCTGTGCTGAGTTGGTACAAGCTGGAAAAACGCGTGTTTAGCGTGTTTTATAGCAGGGGCTGAAAGGAGCTAGGAATTGGCCCAAAACGACCAATGGACTACTAGTTTCTGGCTGAAACTTCACCAAATCGGACAGAAAGGCTGCTCAGTGCTTCCCACTCCCACTGGTAAGCAAAGAAACTTCCCTCCTCCCTAATAAGGCAATGGATCAGTAACAGGAACTAAAACAAAGCCCAGGGATCAGCAACTCTGAAACTGGACTACTCTAGTTCAGTAAGGCGGAAAACAAGAGATTTTTGTTTTATTACAGAGACAAGGAAAAAAACAGACAGTAAATGCTATAAATGCTGTAAATCGGCTAGCGCACTTTAGTGTGTAGCCTACAGAAACAATTTGCAACAATTAGTAACTTAAAGTGCAATAAAAAGTGTAAAATGCAGAAATCACTTAAAGTAGCAGTAAAACAGGCGAAATGCAGTCGCTAGCTTAATAATAGTGGGAAAGCCACAAAAATACTTATATCTGGTAGAAAGTCACTCTTTTAGCTCTCTGCTGCTTGGATCACTCTGCAGGCCACCACGAGGATCTGTGCTGAGTTGGTACAAGCTGGAAAAACACTTGTTTAGCGTGTTTTATAGCAGGGGGCTGAAAGGAGCTAGGAATTGGCCCAAAACGACCAATGGACTACTAGTTTCCGGCTGAAACTTCACCAAATCGGACAGAAAGGCTGCTCAGTGCTTCCCACTCCCACTGGTAAGCAAAGAAACTTCCCTCCTCCCTAATAAGGCAATGGATCAGTAACAGGAACTAAAAACAAAGCCCAGGGATCAGCAACTCTGAAACTGGACTACTCTAGTTCAGTAAGGCGGGAAAACAAGAGATTTTTTTGTTTTATTACAGAGACAAGGAAATAAAACAGACAGTAAATGCTATAAATGCTGTAAATCGGCTAGCACTTTAGTGTGTAGCCTACAGAAACAATTTGCAACAATTAGTAACTTAAAGTGCAATAAACAGTGTAAAATGCAGAAATCACTTAAAGTAGCAGTAAAACAGGCGAAATGCAGTCGCTAGCTTAATAACAGTGGGAAAGCCACAAAAATACTTATATCTGGTAGAAAGTCACTCTTTTAGCTCTCTGCTGCTTGGATCACTCTGCAGGCCACCACGAGGATCTGTGCTGAGTTGGTACAAGCTGGAAAACGCGTGTTTAGCGTGTTTTATAGCAGGGGGCTGAAAGGAGCTAGGAATTGGCCCAAAACGACCAATGGACTACTAGTTTCTGGCTGAAACTTCACCAAATCGGACAGAAAGGCTGCTCAGTGCTTCCCACTCCCACTGGTAAGCAAAGAAACTTCCCTTCTCCCTAATAAGGCAATGGATCAGTAACAGGAACTAAAAACAAAGCCCAGGGATCAGCAACTCTGAAACTGGACTACTCTAGTTCAGTAAGGCGGGGAAAACAAGAGATTTTTTTTGTTTTATTACAGAGACAAGGAAAAAAACAGACAGTAAATGCTATAAATGCTGTAAATCGGCTAGCACACTTTAGTGTGTAGCCTACAGAAACAATTTGCAACAATTAGTAACTTAAAGTGCAATAAACAGTGTAAAATGCAGAAATCACTTAAAGTAGCAGTAAAACAGGCGAAATGCAGTCGCTAGCTTAATAACAGTGGAAAAGCCACAAAAAATACTTATATCTGGTAGAAAGTCACTCTTTTAGCTCTCTGCTGCTTGGATCACTCTGCAGGCCACCACGAGGATCTGTGCTGAGTTGGTACAAGCTGGAAAACGCGTGTTTAGCGTGTTTTATAGCAGGGGCTGAAAGGAGCTAGAACTGGCCCAAAACGACCAATGGACTACTAGTTTCTGGCTGAAACTTCACCAAATCGGACAAAAAGGCCGCTCAGTGCTTCCCACTCCCACTGGTAAGCAAAGAAACTTCCCTCCTTCCTAATAAGGCAATGGATCAGTAACAGGAACTAAAAACAAAGCCCAGGGATCAGCAACTCTGAAACTGGACTACTCTAGTTCAGTAAGGCAGGAAAACAAGAGAATTTTTTTTTTTTTTTTTTACAGCGACAAGGAAAAAAAACAGACAGTAAATGCTATAAAAACAATTCACATGCAGTGCAAGCTGGCACACTTGAGTATGTAGCAATATTAGTCCACACACAGTATGAAAAAATGTAATTAAATTAAAAAGGACTAAAAGCAAGTGCAGAAAGGGTTTATTAGAGAGAATGCGGTAAAGAGAAGGGACTGGGGGAGTGTCCTAGATCAAATCTACAGTGGGGCGGCCACTGCAAAAGCCACCAAATTTAAACTACATCCAAGAACAGGGAGGGGGTGGGAAGACAGTTTCAACAGAGCTAGATCTGAGAAATCAGTCCCCAAGTTATAACAACCACAATAAAATGAAGGAAATATACTTAAATCAGCTTATGTCCAGTTGATGTATGCAGACAAATCTCAGTAGCAGCAACTCTACTTAAAATGATTACCAGAGATGTAACCAACACAGGTTTTAAAGTTATCAGAAAACCCCCAAGCTAATTAACACTTAAAGGAATTTCAGAGCAGTTTAACAACTAGTGCAGAGCTTCAGACACACACACAAGACAGTTTCAACAGAGCTAGATCTGAGAAATCAGTCCCCAAGTTATAACAACCACAATAAAATGAAGGAAATATACTTAAATCAGCTTATGTCCAGTTGATGTATGCAGACAAATCTCAGTAGCAGCAACTCTACTTAAAATGATTACCAGAGATGTAACCAACACAGGTTTTAAAGTTATCAGAAAACCCCCAAGCTAATTAACACTTAAAGGAATTTCAGAGCAGTTTAACAACTAGTGCAGAGCTTCAGACACACACACAAGACAGTTTCAACAGAGCTAGATCTGAGAAATCAGTCCCCAAGTTATAACAACCACAATAAAATGAAGGAAATATACTTAAATCAGCTTATGTCCAGTTGATGTATGCAGACAAATCTCAGTAGCAGCAACTCTACTTAAAATGATTACCAGAGATGTAACCAACACAGGTTTTAAAGTTATCAGAAAACCCCCAAGCTAATTAACACTTAAAGGAATTTCAGAGCAGTTTAACAACTAGTGCAGAGCTTCAGACACACACACAAGACAGTTTCAACAGAGCTAGATCTGAGAAATCAGTCCCCAAGTTATAACAACCACAATAAAATGAAGGAAATATACTTAAATCAGCTTATGTCCAGTTGATGTATGCAGACAAATCTCAGTAGCAGCAACTCTACTTAAAATGATTACCAGAGATGTAACCAACACAGGTTTTAAAGTTATCAGAAAACCCCCAAGCTAATTAACACTTAAAGGAATTTCAGAGCAGTTTAACAACTAGTGCAGAGCTTCAGACACACACACAAGACAGTTTCAACAGAGCTAGATCTGAGAAATCAGTCCCCAAGTTATAACAACCACAATAAAATGAAGGAAATATACTTAAATCAGCTTATGTCCAGTTGATGTATGCAGACAAATCTCAGTAGCAGCAACTCTACTTAAAATGATTACCAGAGATGTAACCAACACAGGTTTTAAAGTTATCAGAAAACCCCCAAGCTAATTAACACTTAAAGGAATTTCAGAGCAGTTTAACAACTAGTGCAGAGCTTCAGACACACACACAAGACAGTTTCAACAGAGCTAGATCTGAGAAATCAGTCCCCAAGTTATAACAACCACAATAAAATGAAGGAAATATACTTAAATCAGCTTATGTCCAGTTGATGTATGCAGACAAATCTCAGTAGCAGCAACTCTACTTAAAATGATTACCAGAGATGTAACCAACACAGGTTTTAAAGTTATCAGAAAACCCCAAGCTAATTAACACTTAAAGGAATTTCAGAGCAGTTTAACAACTAGTGCAGAGCTTCAGACACACACACAAGACAGTTTCAACAGAGCTAGATCTGAGAAATCAGTCCCCAAGTTATAACAACCACAATAAAATGAAGGAAATATACTTAAATCAGCTTATGTCCAGTTGATGTATGCAGACAAATCTCAGTAGCAGCAACTCTACTTAAAATGATTACCAGAGATGTAACCAACACAGGTTTTAAAGTTATCAGAAAACCCCCAAGCTAATTAACACTTAAAGGAATTTCAGAGCAGTTTAACAACTAGTGCAGAGCTTCAGACACACACACAAGACAGTTTCAACAGAGCTAGATCTGAGAAATCAGTCCCCAAGTTATAACAACCACAATAAAATGAAGGAAATATACTTAAATCAGCTTATGTCCAGTTGATGTATGCAGACAAATCTCAGTAGCAGCAACTCTACTTAAAATGATTACCAGAGATGTAACCAACACAGGTTTTAAAGTTATCAGAAAACCCCCAAGCTAATTAACACTTAAAGGAATTTCAGAGCAGTTTAACAACTAGTGCAGAGCTTCAGACACACACACAAGACAGTTTCAACAGAGCTAGATCTGAGAAATCAGTCCCCAAGTTATAACAACCACAATAAAATGAAGGAAATATACTTAAATCAGCTTATGTCCAGTTGATGTATGCAGACAAATCTCAGTAGCAGCAACTCTACTTAAAATGATTACCAGAGATGTAACCAACACAGGTTTTAAAGTTATCAGAAAACCCCCAAGCTAATTAACACTTAAAGGAATTTCAGAGCAGTTTAACAACTAGTGCAGAGCTTCAGACACACACACAAGACAGTTTCAACAGAGCTAGATCTGAGAAATCAGTCCCCAAGTTATAACAACCACAATAAAATGAAGGAAATATACTTAAATCAGCTTATGTCCAGTTGATGTATGCAGACAAATCTCAGTAGCAGCAACTCTACTTAAAATGATTACCAGAGATGTAACCAACACAGGTTTTAAAGTTATCAGAAAACCCCCAAGCTAATTAACACTTAAAGGAATTTCAGAGCAGTTTAACAACTAGTGCAGAGCTTCAGACACACACACAAGACAGTTTCAACAGAGCTAGATCTGAGAAATCAGTCCCCAAGTTATAACAACCACAATAAAATGAAGGAAATATACTTAAATCAGCTTATGTCCAGTTGATGTATGCAGACAAATCTCAGTAGCAGCAACTCTACTTAAAATGATTACCAGAGATGTAACCAACACAGGTTTTAAAGTTATCAGAAAACCCCCCAAGCTAATTAACACTTAAAGGAATTTCAGAGCAGTTTAACAACTAGTGCAGAGCTTCAGACACACACACAAGACAGTTTCAACAGAGCTAGATCTGAGAAATCAGTCCCCAAGTTATAACAACCACAATAAAATGAAGGAAATATACTTAAATCAGCTTATGTCCAGTTGATGTATGCAGACAAATCTCAGTAGCAGCAACTCTACTTAAAATGATTACCAGAGATGTAACCAACACAGGTTTTAAAGTTATCAGAAAACCCCCCAAGCTAATTAACACTTAAAGGAATTTCAGAGCAGTTTAACAACTAGTGCAGAGCTTCAGACACACACACAAGACAGTATGTGTGTTCCAGTTATACAGATTACAGTTTACAGCAGGGCATTAGTGCCACTAGCACTGAGGTTTTAATTTGATTTTAATATAAATTGCAGAAGAAACAGTATTGTATAGTTGGGAAGTGTTGTATTTCAACCCACAACCTCTGACTATAGTGTAATATTGTACTCTTGGTTTGTGCTACAGACTAATGCATGCATACTTGCTTTTACAGTTAAGATGTGCATGCTCAGTTTGATACAACTCTATAAAAATACCAAAAAAGCTGTCTTTACCTTTTAATGCTAGAATAACACTACTATTCTGCTGCATACATACCACATGCTTCCCTCATCCTCACCAGTCTAGCCCCATGTATTCGGACATTTACCTCACAATCGCGTGCAACTGTAAAAAAAAAAAACAGAATACCATTTTGAATGCCAGTCCTGCCTATATTCCACTTTTAAGTCTTACAAGTACTCCTTGTAGTTGATACTTACACATGTGTGGGATGACTGCAATCCTAAATTCTCCAATTCAGAGGTCAAGGGTCTCCCTGTTCCTCCTCTGGAGGACATTGTAATGATGCCTACTTTGTTCACCAGAGCAGAGGTTACCAGTGGCACTGGTTGCTTCCAACTTATACTGGGAGCCAGAATAGTCCTCCTGCAGAAGCCTGGCACTATGGTTTTTAACTAAGAGACCAGTAAAAATCTTGGACTCCTGGACAACCCATCTCTGTGCCCTAAACCTGAAACCTTCCCCACAAATGCCTGCCAAGTCTACCACATATCGAGAGCAATGGAGATTGATGCTTTCCTGCCAATTCCAGTTATTATGTTTACTTGGAGTGTGCACACTGTTTGAAACTGTTGCACTCCGCTTACCATTGCACAAACATGGTGCTCGGCAGTGCACACCTCCGAGCACTGTGTTTGTGCAATGGTACGAGCAGAACAGTAGCAAGCAAAGCATATTCAAGGTTATTAGATATACAGGCAGTTGTCTATATGTGTTAGACAAATGTGAAAGCCATGGCAGTGCAGATAGCAGAAATATACGTACAGGAATATAATACACAGTATACCCACAGTAGTACATTGGAGAATAAATGTGATAATACATAGATAAATAAATACATAACTGACACAGTACTAGTCCCTCAGCCCTCAGTACATATAATTAATAACAGCTACAGCATTTCAAGTGTTATAAGTGAGAATGACTATAATGGAAAGAGGAACAATAGTAAAAGTATATTGAGTAGGTTATATACTAACCCAGGGCCATGTGTATGGCAATCCTACATTTACACTTGTTGCCACAAACAGGGTAAGAAAACACTTGTCTGTGTTGCAGTTCATTGCTATAAACTGTAATGTCACAACAGTAAAGCAAAGGTAACACAGCCTGTACTAGAACCCAGGACCATTTGCTGTCCAGCCTTATGCTTAGCAACTGCTGCCACAGGACTAGTTACATGACATTCCCAGTTTTATTACTCATTCATAAGGTATCACTGTTACCCGCAGCACAACTTCATTTATCACCATGCCCAGTTGTGTTAATTGAATGCATCCAGTTTCTGTTTTTAGCTGTGTAGGCCCTGTCTGGCCAATTGTCCAGTTTTCACAGTGCCGTGCTTCTTGCAAATGAGATAAGCACACCCAAACCAGACTTTTATTTGTCTCCATCTCCCATGCTTGCTGTAAGTGGTGCATTGCGCAAACACTGACCAGTAAAAAAAGAAAGAAAAGGGAGAGGTATTAGAAATGATGAAAATCAGCCTATGACATACAGACTAGAAAATGTTAGTACACATTAGATATTAGTACATATGTCTGGATTTGAACTCACTCCAATGCAGTTTCAAAACACAGAATGTGAGCCCTATCCCTCTTTGCCACACAAACAGCTATGCAACAAGGAACCCAACTCAATATGCACACAACAAACTGCAACAGTATCTACAGTGATATCAAAACATACAAGTATTATTTGTACATTTAGCAGTTTTAGATGTAGTGCACCTAGTGATCACACAACCTGTCATGATTATTGCTTGCAAATATACAGCTCTGTCTTACATTTCTGTGTTTGTTGGCCATTCTTCATTTATCTGAGTAGTAATCTGAGGCATGCATTGTGTAAGGCATTCTATATCATGGGCCTTAAAATGTGTGAGGATATTAAGTGGAAGTAATATGTGCAGTTGGCAAAAAATTAAGGGCAGTTTGGATGTGAAGGGACACAGCCTGAGACGTGTGTGCTGCTTACTTATATTTCCAACCTTACATCTAACACTGTAGATCTAACCTGAATAACTCAGTGGATGTAAGGCAGCCTGCGGTGCTGTTGTGTTTTCCTTCCCCCAACCACTAATCAGTCACAGTTGCAATCCATTAAAACCAAACACTGAGGGAGTGGCTGTACTATGTTTACATCCCTACACGGATTCGTTTTTTGGGGATTCAGCAATGCTAATGAGTTCACACCTCATTTGCATTTTCACCATGCTGACAGCCCTGAATCTACACCATATAAAAAGGCAACCATGTAGCTAGGCAAACCGATGCTGAGGAGACTTGTTTATGTGGAGAAGAGTGAAAATACGCTATTACTTTGGGACATATCTGCACAGAGGAGTGTTGAACTTCAGAAGGTATGCTTCCATTTGTTCAGCTACATACTGCTTATGCTGGAATGCATTTAAGAAAAATCTGAAGCAAAGGATTTTACACTTTTATATGTTTGCATTAGTTAGATGTCTACTGATGGCATGGACATGTTTGCCAAGCCATTTCAGAAGTATATATACATGATTGCCAATGCATGAAAATTGAATGTGTTGTGATAAATATGTACAAACATTTAAGGGACTGTTCTGTTGACAGCACTTTTAGCATTTCAGAAATGGTTTGTTAGGAAAATATGTCATTTTCCTGTTCTTTTTTGGGGGAGGGAGCAAAGTTGAGTTACTGTTTTGATACAAACAAGGGTAGACTGTTCTTATGTGGGTGGGGGAGGAAAGGTGAGTTACTATTATGGCACAAACAAGGATAGATTGTTCTTTTGTGGGTGAGGGAAGCAAATGTGAGTTACTGTTATGGCACAAACAAGGATTGACTGTTTTTTTGTGAGGTGACAAAGGTGAATTACTGTTATAGCACAAACAAGGTTGAACTATTGTTTTTTTGGGGGGTGCAAAGCTGAGTTACTGCTATGCCACAAACACGGATGGACTGTTCTTTTGGGAGAGCAAAGGTGAGTTACTGTTATAGCACAAACAATGATATGTTGCTCTTGGTACTCTCCTTGTTAGTATTTCACATCTCTAGACTGCTTTATGTTTCTCCAGTGGGTAATACCAACTTGACTACCTTTTCTGTTTTATCTAGAAACAGTTATTTTGTAGTTATGTGATACTTGTGTATTAACCTTTTGTTGTCTTTTAGGACACCTACAAGTATGCCTCCCAGGCATGTCAATCCATGAAGACCCCCCCTTCACGGGTGCCGAGAACTGGGTGATTGTGGATGGCTTTAGGCAACATGGTGCTTTTCTGCTGGAAAGAGGACGGGAAGGTATGGCACAAAGGATGCAAATATGGCCACATATAGTAGATGATGTCAATGCCATGGGTGGCCATGGTAGGACATATGAGCAGGTGTGCCACAGGGCCACTGACATGATCACATCTGCACAGAAGAAATCAGTGACAGTGGGCCATGGCGAGATGGTTAACAGGGGAGGGCCAGCTAGGGAACCACCATTAAACCCAATAATGAATTCCTGGCCAATATCAGAAATCCAGACAGCGCCCAGGACAGTGCAGTACAGCATGCCCTGGATGTCAGAGCAGCAGTTGCAGAGACAGCAAGCATGTCCCTTGAGGAGCTTCTAGTTAGGCTTTGGTATCTGAACAGTTGAATACTGTTGTATAGTAAAATAACTGAAATCAGTAAGTTAATTCTGTGTTCCGTGTCTTTTTTTTTTTTTTTTTGAGGGGGAGTGTTGCCCTTACCTCTTGCCTAACATCTTCCAGGGCAGTCTAGACTACAGAAGAGTATCTCATCTGCAGATGGTAAAGCAAACATTTTTATGTCAGTACTGCTGAGCAATGTAAAAAAAATATTGGCATGTGTGATTTTGATCTCAGGCCTGTTGTGTGTATTGCTGTACTGTCTGTAATAATGGCAGCACTGTTAGTTTGTTAACATATTTTGCACTGTAGTAGTGCAAGTATAAATTAAATCCTGTGTTTCTTGCTTTTTATCACATGTGATCATGACAGTGGGAGTGTGGGCCCTGTGCCACCTGATGTCAGTGTATCAGCAGACTCTGATGATGATGGTATGGTGGCCAAACTGAGGCACAGTCAGGGGTGCAAAGGTTGAATCTGACACCGAGTTTGACATACAGTCATGTCCTGTATTTCCATTGGACACAGCCAGTAGGCCTATGCCTACCCAGTTGAGTGAGCCCACAGATGTTGGATATATGGAGGGAAAGGACATTGATCATGGAAATGTGGCTAATGCAGCTTCAATGCTGTTGAGTCTAGCTGTAGCCAAAGTGTGGGGAAGGTGCCATGCAGGAGGATTGCTAGGGGTGCTCGGAGGGGGGCTTGCTGTCCCTTCACTTGTTGCAGGTGTCTCTTCCCTTGTCATGTAACGTATGTTTAGGGCTGTCATGGAGGCACAGGCATGTTCCCATGGGTGCTCCAGAAAAATGCTCAGAATTGTGGATGTCTGATATGTGCGACTGCCTCCACTGTGTTGCTGATTCACTGGATCAGATGAATGACATGTTGGAATGAGCAGTGTCTGTGATGAAATATCTGGTGGGAGGGGAACAGCATCATCATGGGCATAGGACAGCCACATCATCTGCTGTCAGCTGTTGTGGCCATGCCTGATCACCCTCTAATACCGGCAGAACTTCCACTGCTCTGTGAGTGAGTGTTCTGTCCACACCCAGACATAGCAGGCCATGGGATCATGGTCCTGGGCATCCCTGTGAAGGGAGCTCATCCAGCAGACATCAGTCATGTTCAGCTAGCAGCACTACATCTGACCATGAGCGTGGCTATTCCAGTGCAACTCCTGGCAAAGCCAGTTCTCATGGTCAGGGATGACAACAATGAACTGCCACCTCTAACTTACATGGCTGACACTTGTCCAACATACCAAGACATAGAGGCAGCACAGAGCTTGGCTGTGTTCATGCAAAAACACACACACACCAATTTCACCTGGAGGACCCCTACAGACACACACAACAGTTACTCATTTTGTCTCACTGGCCATTTGTTGGTTTATCCAGATGTCTGCCTTCTCTTTCTTACTCACACACACTCACCAACCTTTTGTGTCAGCCTAGGCGTCCTGCTTCCCCCACATGACACCCTGTGCAAGTGACGATAACTGTACCGTATTCCTGTTTTCTGTCTTGTGGATTCAGGGATAAAGAAGCATTGTGTCTCATGGTCAGGGTGCATAGCTAATTTAGTGCTTAGTATATCTGCATTTGTGGTGTTGAACTGGTAATTGTACCTGTGACTTATAGTGGCCTTGGAAAGTTAAACAGTTGATAGCATCAAAATTTCCCTACTTTATAGTGAATGATCTTGAGGGTTGTGAAGTCAGAAACTGCAATGTGTATCATTACTTTCTAACTTTTCTCTGCAATAATTGTCCAGTATAAGTGTGTGGTGCTAAACTGAAGGCATGCAGTGATCATCAGTACTTTTGAGAGGTGTGCCTGTGTGAATCTTTGATGCCTGAGGCCTGCTACTTAGTAATGGACACATATAAGTCAAATAAGTCTCTTCTGCCAGATGTTACAGTAAATTATATACAGATCTCCCACCTTTTACTAGTTTACCAGACAAAGTAATGAAATACAAGGATATGCCACACAGTGATATTATTAAACAATACACTCCAGATTCAGGACTTACCTTCTAAATGCAGCAGTTGACACAGTTTTAGTTCAGGGCTGACTCTGATGCAAGCCATAGACAGCCAATACATGGGGAGGTAAAAGTTGTATGAGTCGCCTGACATCAATGTTAGTATATGTATGTGAGTAGGAGGAAGGTTTTAGGCCCTTAGGTGGTAAATGAGTGTGCTATGTGTTATCTCTTAGTCAATGCAAGGGCATACTGAGCACGCCTACATCTGCCTACACTCATAGCAGCTGGTGGTTCCCTGTGTGACTCCTCATCTGCCTGTGGCTGGGGTGACTTTGAGATTGGTGGTCTGATGTGTGCCTCTTCCCCTTACTGATCCTGCTGAGACTGTTTTCTCAGGATCATGATGTGAATATGTCTGTACATGTCTGTGGACTGTACTGCAGGGCTCCCCTAGATACATCAAGGCACCAGAACTGTGACTTCAGCAGCACAAACACACCCTCTATGATATTTCTAGTTTGAGCATGTGCTTCATTATGGTGTTCTTCTGTGGTTGTTTGTGTATATTTGATAGGTGTCATCAGCCATGGTTCCAGTGCATAGCCTGCATCCCCCATTAAATGCCCCTGTGGGATATCCCCCTAGTGAACATCTGGTACAGTTGGGAGGTGTTCCAGATATGTGAGTCATGGTAACTGCTACAGTTGCCAGTGTGACGATTGGAGGTACTGCCAGCACAGCTAGCTGGAATTTCGTAAACACTTATAGGTCATTTGTGAATGTCAAACCGATTTATACAAGATGTTTGTGTTACAAATGTATTAGAACTGTATGTTATGATTATATCAAACTAATTTGTACAGATGTTTGTGTTGAAAAGGTATTTGTAAAGTGCTTATGTTTAAAATGTATCCACAGTGTGTCGTACTGCAGAGGACAGAAATGTACATGCACTACTGTAACTGTTTAAATGTATATGTTTTAACAGAGAAAACTGGCAGACAGGAGGTTAACCTCAGTCCAGCAAACTATATAATATATCTGAAATTAAATCACTTTACGAGCTTGGCCATAAAAATGCTATCTCACAGGTTTCAATGCAGCCAGAGACAGAAAGTCTGTACTAAGAAGCTTTCTGTATTGTCTTTGGGGTGAACTAATTACTACTCTGGAAGCGTGGAGATATGAAATTGTTTTATGACATCCATCACCTGCTCAGATCTAAGCAAAAGCCCTTGTGTGTGTGTGTGTGTATTTTTACAGGTAGGTGCTAAATCCTGCCTGATTCCAGCAATGGGGGTTTGCATGGTAACTGGAAGTCAGATGACCAGAAGTGATGTAATTCTGCAAGCTATCCCAGAAGCAATATTTTAGACATTATTTTGGGAAGACTTTTAGTGAGACTGAGCATCCTGTATTCTGTCTTGGGCCTGACAACAAGAAGGGCCATTCACCACATCATCTGCTTTGCTCTATTAAGTAAGTACGTAATAGTTATTCTCTTAGATTCAGTCAGGAATATAGTGAAGCTTAGTTTAGATATTGTTTTTATTTATTTGTTTGAGTCTGTCCTTCAATGTTATTTTAAATATTTCTGTGATTTTCAACCCTGATGTCACTGTGAAGAGATATTTAGTGTTGTCTTACTTTTTTATGTATTATTAAATATATTTAAACCATTCATTGTGGCTGATCTGTGCAGAAATATTTAAGGTTGGAGGGTATTTGCATATTTGTTTTGTGATACTGTGTGGGCCACAACTAATAGCTGTGCTCTTGATCAAACTATCATTTGTATTAATATTAATTTCACTCAGTATATTGAGTACCCTTGGAAGAGCCTTAAAGTTGTGGGCAGGAGTGTCTGGTGGCAGTCATAACTACCTTATAGTGTGGGCAGAAGAGGGCATAGCTAGTAAACCTAGAACAGCCTTTACCAGGTGTGTATGGGTAAATCAAATCTCAGAGTGTATATGTCAGCTACTTAGGCAGGGACACAAAGCACTGGTTTGACAAAGAGGGTGCTGGACATCTTGTTTTCAACACTCAGCTGAGATCTCAACTCTATAGCTGTGCCAGTGGTGAGTCTTATTGGGAATCTGGAAAAAGAGAGAGGAACCAGCCCCATAATGACTGTGTTCCCTGTGTGCGCTTAAGGGAAATTGTGCTTGATTGTACTTGATGCAGAGAGCTGAATCTGGAGATACTGTCTGTGTATCTGCTATCCTCCCAGTGAACATCCCTCCACGTTTGCCAGTGGTAAGAATTGAGGATCCTTGATTACTGGCCCAGAGGAGGGGTGTGTCATATTGGTGGCAGTGGTGGTATCACCACATCACATATTGGTGAGCAGTGGTGTGGATATTGAACTTCTGTAGCCACTAAGCATTTGTCACTAAAGACGGTGTTTGTTCTCACAAGCAGCCACATGAACATTCAGCGTTTCATATCACAGTAGTTTTATTTTTTGTTAGCGTAGTCAGGGAGAGCAGGTAGGGATGTCAGCAGAAGATTATAGCAAGTTGACAAGGAACCAGTTGGCTGAGATGTGCCAAGTCAAAGGACTGGAGCATGCCAACCTGACTAAAGGGGAAATGATTGCAGCCTTAATCACAGCTGCATCACAGACCAGCAGTCAGCAAGACAGCCAGAATGGCAATGGGGATGTACAGCTCTCAGAAACAGGACAGTTCAATTTTTCTTCAGAGAACTTGAAAATCCATCTGGAGTTAGAGAGACTTGAACTGGAGTCCAAACATTTGGAGAGACTGTGGCATTTGGAGGTAGAAGCAGAATCAGCAGAGACTATGGCATCTGGAAGCTGAAGAAAATGAGAGGCAGAGGCAACATAAGAGGGAGATGCTGACTCTTTGCCAGGGTCATGGAGGTAATGGGGAAGGGAATAACTGAACCGCAGAAGCAATAAAGGTCAGTACATTTCTTTCACAATTTTCCGGAGCGTGATAATTTTGCCAGTTTTATTCAGATGTTTGAAAGGGTATGTAAACAGTATAATGTTGATCAAGGGCTCTGGTTATGGTTCCTGACCCCCTTACCACATGGTAAAGCTGTAACTGCTGTTTCTTAATTGTCTGATATTCATTGTTTAGACTATAACAAAATAAAGAAATGTTTATCAGAGTGTTTTAAGTTAACACCTGAAACTTGTAGAAAAAAAATTGTGAGCATAGACGTAATGCAGATGAAAGTGTGTGTGATTATATTGCTGAGTTAAGCATTTATTTTCATAGGTGGGTGAGTGGGTGTCAAGTCACCACTTCTGAAAAGATGGCAGACCTTTTAGTGAGGGAACAAGTCCTTAGCACTGCCTGAGGACATGAGAATCTAGTTGGTTGATAGGGAATGCAACACCACAAATGAGCTGTGGGAAAAAAGGGGATCTCTACTTAGCAAGCAGGACATCACTGCACAGGAAAGGGATACCCAGTCCTGCACATGGATATAAAGGAGCCCATGGTGGGCAGCCTAAGCCACCCCAGCAGAGTCCACCATTAACAGGGGAAGCCACTAGTTAAGGTACATGGCCAGGATTAGGGTTTAAATGTTGTAAATGTAACCAGTGGGGCCATGTAGCATATAGATGTCCATGGAGGTAAGGTGGGGAATAAAAGGTTGGGGAGTCAGCAAGTGGGAATAACAGAATGCCTGTGGTAAGCTGTCTGGAGACAAGAAGTGCAACAAACTACCACAAGAGGATATATCCTGTCTTGGATGGGAAACAGGTCAGTGCTAAGAATGACACAGCCTCTGACTAACTATTGTGAAGCCTGCACTACTTGTTTGGGCAGTCTACTCCAGTCAGAGCTTTAGGAGGTACCCCATTCCAAATAGGTAGGGTTCACTTGACTGGGAGGGTGGAAAAGGAAGCAAGCAAGTAGGTGTGTTTGAGGATATCCCTGCAGATGTCCTGATAGGGAATGATTTTGATAATGCAGTGCCTGGTGTGGATTCATTTACATGCAGTCAGACTTGGAGACCGACATGTGGGTCTGGTAGCGTGGGGGAACCCAGACAGACTGCACACTTGAAGCCAGAACTGGCGAGGTGGCTACGTCAAGGAGGGAGCTACCCTGTAGCAGTGACACTGAAGGTGAGCCACAGCTGCTGATAGGTACTGATGTTCCCTTGGACAGAGTGACTGCAAGGGCAGAGGTGAGTAGTAGTACTCAGGCTGACAGTGAAGCACCGCTGTCAGAGGATACCAGACTGCCTGTGGAAGGGGAGCTGGGAAGGGTCACAAAGAGAGAGTTGAGACAGGTTCAGCTCTCAGACCCTACATTACAGGGCTTGAGGGAGGTAGCTAGAGAGCCACCTGATTCTCAAGTAAAAGGGGATTCCGTATACTGAAACAAAGGGCTACTGTATAGAGAATGGACTTCTGATGGAGGGCTAGAGAGTGGAGAATACAGCAGTTGGTAGTGTCCAGATCCTACCATCTGGCACTTCTAGCCATAGTCCATGACATTCTCTTTGCAGGTCTAATGGGCACAAAGTGTACCAAGAGATGTATTATGCAGAACCTTTATTGGTCTGGGATTGCAAGGGATGCAACAGGGTACTGCAGGACCTGTGAGCAGTGCCAAAAAAGTAGGCAAGACAGAAGACAAGGTCAAAGTTCCTTTGGTGCCTTTGCCTCTGATTGAAGAGCCATATCAGAGGGTAGCTATGGATATTATGTGGCGTTTGAGTAACCCAAGTTCCACAGGGAAGACGCATATCCTAGTGGTAGTAAATTATACTGCCAGATACCCTAAGGCAGTGGCCCTGTCCTCCACTGAGGCAGAAAAGGTGGCAAATGCATTGTTAGAGATTTTCAGCAGGGTATGTTTCCCAAGAGAAATACTGACTGACAGAGGTGCCAGTTTCATGTCAGACCTGCTGGCTTTTCTGTGAAAGCACTGTGGGGTGCAGCACCTAAGTACTACGCCCTACCATCCCAGACAAATGGTGTTGTGGAGAGGTTAAACTCTACACTAAAGACCATGCTATGGGCATTTGCAGACCAGTTTAAGAGAGAGTGGGACAAATATTTTTCCCCATCTGTACTTTGCTTACAGAGAAGTACCCCAGGAATTCATAAGTTTTCCACCCTTGATTTGCTCTAGGGGCATAGGGCGAGGGGACCTCTAGATTTGATTCATGATGAGTGAGAGGGTGACTGTGAATCCCACAAAGAGTCCATTGTGGCTTATGTCCTAAACCTCAGTAAAAGGCTCAAGGAACTCATGGACTTGGCCAAGGAGAACCTGGAAGGAGCCCAATGGCAGATAAAGGTTTGGTATGACAGGAATGCTGGAGCTGGAGAGTATGCTGTGGGGCAGCAGGTGTTGGTTCTCATTCCTTTCAGACACAATAAACTGCAGGTAGCTTGGGAGGGACCCTTCAAGGTGGTAAGGAAGGTCAGTGATGGTAAATACATGGTAGAACCGCTAGGCAGGAGGCAGGGGCACAAATTGTACCATGTTAACATGAATAAGCCTTACCATGATAGAGAGATCCTTGTGCTGAGCATTTGCAGTAGGAAGCAGGAGGAGTCTGAGGGGGATCTATGGCTACAGGGAGCCAACCAGCAAAATCTCCAGTTACTATGGTTGAGCCTAGGGTTGCAGGAATATGATATGACAGTGCAACACTGTAATGGTGTTCAGCAGTGCAAAGGCAGATGGAATCTCAAGACAGGGTATGGTATATTGTATTCCCAGATGGATGCATTCCTCTCAAGACTTTTCATGAGGGGCACTTGAAAAACTAGCTTGAGTCTTTGAAGTGGGGGAGAGGTGTGAAGGTAGAAGGCACTGCCAGCACACCTAGCTGGAATTTTGTAAATAATTATATGTCATTTGTGAATATCAAACTGATTTATACAAGATGCTTGTGTTACAAATGTATTAAAACTGTATGTCATGTGTACATCAAACTGATTTGTACAGATGCAAACCAAGTCAAACACAAGCCACGTCAACAAGAAAGGAGTCCAACGATCTTTAACTATTGTTAAAGGTCAACTAATTCGAGCAGCTCGTATGACTACTTATATGAGTGATTTCGAGACTGAATGTGACCTTCTTACAAATTTCTTTTGTGAAAGAAGCTATCCTAGTGAATTTGTTGATGAGATAGTTCAGGAAGTGAGGTATAAAAGAACTTATGGCTTTATACTACCCATTTTGAACCAGTCTGTTAATAGGGGAATTGACCATAATGTTACGGTAAATGACTCCAGTTTGATTCAAGAAGTAAATGCCCCGGAGAACACAATAGAACCTAACAATGTGTTTAAGCTTAGTTTCATAACCACATTTAACTCAGATAGTGACAATATTAAAAAATTATTATTTAAAAATTGGAATCTTATTCAGCAGGATAGAAGTATTTCTCATAAATTGTTTAAAGTGCCTATGACAGTGTATAGAAGAGGGAATAATCTGAAAAGTATTCTAGAGTGTAACAACTCAACAATAAAAAACTTTAGTAGGAAGAGAGGTATGACTATATGTGAAAACTGTAGTATGTGCAAACACATGAACTGTGGAGAACAGATAGTAATCAACAATACAAAATATCAAGTAAAATACAAAATGAATTGTTATTCAAAACTCATAGTGTATGTAGCTTCCTGTACAATTTGTACAGCTTTCTACATCGGAAAAACTGAGAGACACTTAAAAGATAGGGTATACGAACATACATATGCCATACAGAATAACAAAATAGACAATGCACTGGCAAAACATATTCTAGCAAAGCCAGGCCACAACTTTAAATTTATGGCACTAGACCAGATTCAGACTAACATCAGAGGTGGCCCTTACAATTTATTATTAGAAGAAAGAGAATTATGTTGGCAGTGGCGTACCAACGCATTTGTCTATCCAGGCTTGAACGACCACTGTAATATCAGTTGTCTATTAAAATTAAGAAGTTTAAACAGAAAATAATTAATTCAATTCTGTGTAGAACACATTCTCCTTCTTTCCTAATAATATATATTTTACAATTAATAAAGAATAGGACATATTAAAATAAAATAAAATAAAGCAAAATATAATAAAATCAATTTAACACAATATAAAAAATATATAATATAAAATAAAATAAAATAACATAAAATGAAATAATATAATTATAACAGTGGTACAATGACACAGTGTAATATAATATGATTTAATATAATCAAGCAAAAAATACACACAATAATATGTAGTCAATTTAACACCAACAACTACCTTTAGACTTTATTAAATCCCTGTGACTCTGTTTTTTGAACACTACCTTAGTGGCCTTTAGCATTATTATTAATAATAAAACAACATTTAACAACTAGTTTTAAGCCAATATGACATGTTTTATATTAAACAAGAGGTATGTTCCCTTTTGTATTTACAACTTTAGTTTTTATAATGACACTTGTTTAAATGCATCTTTGTGATTACAGTTATATACATAAATAGCTAGTAGGTTTCTTGTGTGTTGTGAGCTGACATATTTTACTGATTTAGTTTACTGGGCTTATAGCTTACTTAGTTTATATAGGCTATATGCTATATACATATTTCTCATATGCGTTGTTTCCTTGGAAGGGTTGCTTCTATTGTTGTATACATACACTTTTAAAGTACACTTTAAATGTACTTTTACATTTATATATATATACCTTTTAAAAAAATAGGTTTTATACAGTGTTCTCAACGAACTAATTTTAAACACAGTCCACCACTTTAAATCTTAATTGATGTAGCTAACACGTGAGTCTGTATTGAAGAGAGTATATATTGTTAATTGTTTTTTTATTCAATTGTCTGAAGAAGTTGCTCACATTGTGAACAACGAAAAGCGCTTAACAATTATTTGTGAATAAACTCCTCTTGTCCTCAGTTCGTGTTTCGTTGGACTCCTTTCTTGTTGACGTGGCTTGTGTTTGACTTGGTTTGCTTAGTTTGTTTATGGCATCCAACGAGCAGAGCGAGGACGAGGAAGTAATTCTTTCTTCTTCAAGGACTGTAACTAGAAAACCTTCCAACGACGATGACGTTAACCTTACGGCCCTTATTCTGGCTTTAACCAACAGAGTTGATAGACTTTCAGCACGCTTTGATTCCCAACTCAGCGCAATAAATAACAGTAGTTCGCAAATACATGAAACTCGTAACATATCTGACTCTATTCCTCCTGGACAACGGACACCCACAACTCCTATTGCTACACCAGTACTGCAAACAACAAGTAATATTTTGAATTTGCCGCCAGCCACTAACCTCCGTGGACAGCCGTTGGAACTAAACGGAGACACCGAGCAGAACAACCGGCTTTTACTTGCTGACAGAAATGGTTCCAATTCGGCGCCCACAACCCTCCCGAATGGAAGGATCAGCTGCAATAGCGTTGGGGAGCTTATCGGAGTTCCTGCATTTAAAGAATGGATTACCAACACTAACAACATCGCTTTCAACCAAAGGGTTGACATGGAGCAACCGGCTCCCAACGCTGACACAGACGAGGTTAGTCAAAATACACTTGCTAGTACTTTGAAAACATTAGACTCTAAGCTCTTAAAAATCAAAAAGCTTCAACTAGAAGTCAATTATTTTGAAGAATGCAGTAGGTTACGTATAGTCCCTAAGGGACTAAGGCATTCTTCTTATCCAACTGGACTGGTGGCAAATTCTGACTTCCATCTAGAATTAAATAATTTGTTTAATGAACAAGGGCTTGCACTCATGGAGTGCATTACTAAACATTACAGATTGCAGATTGCAGAACTTTCTAGAGATGTGGAAGAAATAAATAGTGCTATTATTAACCATAAAGACTTTTTGAGATACAGATTTGACTATGATAGAATGTTTACATCTATTGAACAACATCTAAACAAGTTAAAAGCAATTAAAATTAAAAAAATTAACAGAGACATGTTTGCTTATGACCATGGAAAAGCATTCCCAAGTCCACCGGGATCACAGACTGCTTCTATTGACAGTAAAACAAACGGTCCGGAGACACTGGATTCATTTATACACGATGAAGACACTAGCCTTGACTGTGGTACATATAACCCTACGAACAGACAAAATAGGAACAACAATACCTGGGCTGGTAGGTTAAGAAATGGACGCCAAGTCAACTACAATCGTGGACAACAAGATGAACATATTGTCAATAATGGCCCTAATGACCAGTACCAAGACAACCCGAGTTCGGGCGCTATTCCCAAAAGACGTTTTGCTAACAACTATAACACTAACAACCAACAAAATCAACAGCAAAAAAACAAATATGGCCCTTACACCAAACCGAAGAGATAGATCAAGGGACAACTAAACCTACAATTGTTAAGAACATAGCAGGAGACTTTTTGGTCTATAATTTTTCATGTGTGGACATTGACCCATCTTTGATAGAACTATTTTCTAAGGGACTTACATTTGTCCCTAGTTCTAGAATGGATTTAGTACAATCTATTAAAGACCTTAAATTGTTCGTAAGGAAATTAAATCTTAATATACTGTTAGGTGACTCATCAACTTTACAAGAGCCACTTAAGGTAGTTAGTGAATACAATCAAGTCTTACATCCTACTCTGTCTACTTTTGAACAAATAATGGAACTGGATTTGCGTAGTATACACAATAGTTCACTTAGTGGGATTTATAAGAAACATAAACACTTTAAAAACACAAGTGAAGAAGAGAAAATAGCCCTAGCCACATTTAAAACGCTTAATATTAGAGCTATTAAACCTGATAAAGGTGGGGGGCTGACACTATTTGACCACTATGACTATGTGGACAGAGTAGAAAAAGTACTAGCTAAAGACACATATAAAGAAGTATCTTTAAATGAAGTTAACACTGCTTACAGAATGATTAAAGGTTATTACAGTGACCTGTTTATGGATGGTTATATTGATATACACAGTTATCAGTATATTACCACTAATTGGCCAAAAATCCCTGTTATGTTTGCAACACCAAAAATGCATAAAAATGTTGTAGACCCACCGTTTAGACCATTAATAGACGGTCGGGATTCAATCACATACGGGTCAGCTAAATTAGTAGACAACATTCTTAAAAAATATTTAGTGAGTGAAGTTCAAGTATGCAAAGATTCCTGGTCTTTTTTGAAGAACCTAGATAACATCATATATAGAGAAGATTACAACTTTGTTACTATAGACGTCATTGACTTATATACATCAATTCCTCATCTAGAAGCTATAGAATGGGTAAATCTTTTCTTAATGAAAAAAGGAGCTTCAACTAATGAAACCTTTGCAGTAACCACCTTACTCGATATAATCTTAACAAACAATTTCTTTACATTCAATGAAAAACTTTACTTGCAAAAATGTGGTGTTGCAATGGGTTCCCCCTGCGGGGCAAGTTTAGCAAATACAGTTATGGCATACTGGGAAGATCAATATATATTTAAAAATACCGAATGGGTATCTCACATTAAGTATTACACTCGCTTCCTTGATGACATTTTTATCTTACTTAGAGGCGACAATAGTATAGCAGATAACTTTTTACAGTACCTTAATAGTACAACAGAATTCTTTAAATTCACATCTAACTTCCAAACTGATTCTATTGATTACTTGGATGTGAACTTATCTAAAGATTATGTTAACAAGCAGTACTTTTCTAAAATACACAGGAAAACAACTTTTTGTAACTCGTATCTGCATTACACTAGCCTCCATCCGACTAGCCAAAAGAAAAGTATTGTTAAAGGTCAACTAATTCGAGCAGCTCGTATGACTACTTATATGAGTGATTTCGAGACTGAATGTGACCTTCTTACAAATTTCTTTTGTGAAAGAAGCTATCCTAGTGAATTTGTTGATGAGATAGTTCAGGAAGTGAGGTATAAAAGAACTTATGGCTTTATACTACCCATTTTGAACCAGTCTGTTAATAGGGGAATTGACCATAATGTTACGGTAAATGACTCCAGTTTGATTCAAGAAGTAAATGCCCCGGAGAACACAATAGAACCTAACAATGTGTTTAAGCTTAGTTTCATAACCACATTTAACTCAGATAGTGACAATATTAAAAAATTATTATTTAAAAATTGGAATCTTATTCAGCAGGATAGAAGTATTTCTCATAAATTGTTTAAAGTGCCTATGACAGTGTATAGAAGAGGGAATAATCTGAAAAGTATTCTAGAGTGTAACAACTCAACAATAAAAAACTTTAGTAGGAAGAGAGGTATGACTATATGTGAAAACTGTAGTATGTGCAAACACATGAACTGTGGAGAACAGATAGTAATCAACAATACAAAATATCAAGTAAAATACAAAATGAATTGTTATTCAAAACTCATAGTGTATGTAGCTTCCTGTACAATTTGTACAGCTTTCTACATCGGAAAAACTGAGAGACACTTAAAAGATAGGGTATATGAACATACATATGCCATACAGAATAACAAAATAGACAATGCACTGGCAAAACATATTCTAGCAAAGCCAGGCCACAACTTTAAATTTATGGCACTAGACCAGATTCAGACTAACATCAGAGGTGGCCCTTACAATTTATTATTAGAAGAAAGAGAATTATGTTGGCAGTGGCGTACCAACGCATTTGTCTATCCAGGCTTGAACGACCACTGTAATATCAGTTGTCTATTAAAATTAAGAAGTTTAAACAGAAAATAATTAATTCAATTCTGTGTAGAACACATTCTCCTTCTTTCCTAATAATATATATTTTACAATTAATAAAGAATAGGACATATTAAAATAAAATAAAATAAAGCAAAATATAATAAAATCAATTTAACACAATATAAAAAATATATAATATAAAATAAAATAAAATAACATAAAATGAAATAATATAATTATAACAGTGGTACAATGACACAGTATAATATAATATGATTTAATATAATCAAGCAAAAAATACACACAATAATATGTAGTCAATTTAACACCAACAACTACCTTTAGACTTTATTAAATCCCTGTGACTCTGTTTTTTGAACACTACCTTAGTGGCCTTTAGCATTATTATTAATAATAAAACAACATTTAACAACTAGTTTTAAGCCAATATGACATGTTTTATATTAAACAAGAGGTATGTTCCCTTTTGTATTTACAACTTTAGTTTTTATAATGACACTTGTTTAAATGCATCTTTGTG
Organism: Protopterus annectens; assembly: GCF_019279795.1. Lineage (NCBI taxonomy): Eukaryota > Metazoa > Chordata > Ceratodontiformes > Protopteridae > Protopterus > Protopterus annectens. The sequence continues at coordinate 173,544,115 of NC_056750.1, read as the reverse complement.
ATTACAGTTATATACATAAATAGCTAGTAGGTTTCTTGTGTGTTGTGAGCTGACATATTTTACTGATTTAGTTTACTGGGCTTATAGCTTACTTAGTTTATATAGGCTATATGCTATATACATATTTCTCATATGCGTTGTTTCCTTGGAAGGGTTGCTTCTATTGTTGTATACATACACTTTTAAAGTACACTTTAAATGTACTTTTACATTTATATATATATACCTTTTAAAAAAATAGGTTTTATACAGTGTTCTCAACGAACTAATTTTAAACACAGTCCACCACTTTAAATCTTAATTGATGTAGCTAACACGTGAGTCTGTATTGAAGAGAGTATATATTGTTAATTGTTTTTTTTTTTTTTTTTTTTTTTTTATTCAATTGTCTGAAGAAGTTGCTCACATTGTGAACAACGAAAAGCGCTTAACAATTATTTGTGAATAAACTCCTCTTGTCCTCAGTTCGTGTTTCGTTGGACTCCTTTCTTGTTGACGTGATTTGTACAAATGTTTGTGTTGAAAAGGTATTTGTAAAGTGCTTATGAATTGAAATGTATCCACAGTGTACCCTACTTGACAGACCAGAAATGTACATGCACTACTCTAACTGTTTAAGTGTATATGTTTTAACAGAGGAAACTGGCAGACAGGAGGCTAACCTTCTTTACAGCAAACTTTAAAATATATCTGAAATTAAATAATTTTACAAGCTAAGCCATAAAGATGCTATCTCACAGGTTTCAATGCAGCCAGAGACAGAAAGTCTGTACTAAGAAGCTTTCTGTATTGTTTTTGGGGTAAGCTAATTACTACTCTGGAACCATGGAGGTATGAAGTTGTTTTATGACTTCCAGCACCTGCCACAGATCTCACCAAAAGCTCTTGTGTGTATGTATTTTTACAGGTAGGTGTTACATCCTGTCAACTTACAGAAATGGGAGTTTGCACGAAAACTAGAAGTCAAATGACCAGAAGTGATATAATTCTGCAAGCTTTCCCAGAAGTAATATTTTAGATATTATTTTAAGAAGTCTCTTAGTGAGACTGAGCATTCTGTAATCTGTCTTGGGGCTGACAACAAGAAGGAACATTCACCACAACATCTGCCTTGCTTTATTAAGTAAGTAGGGAATAGTTATTTTCTTAAATTCAGTCAGGAATAGTGAAGCTTAGTTTAGATATTGTTTTTCTTTATTTGACTGTGTCTGTCCTTCAATGTTATTTTAAATATTTCCTGTGATTTTGAGCTCTGATGTCACTGTGAATAGATATTTAGTACTGTCTTGTTTTTTTTTTTATTATTAAATATATTTAAACCTTTCATTGTGGCTGATCTTTGTAGAGATATTTAAGTTTGGAGAGTATTTGCATATTTATTTTGTGTGCTGTGTAGGGCACTCCAAAAAGCCTTGCTCTTGGTGAAACTACAATTTGTATTAATATTAATTTCACTCAGTATATTGGGTACCCTTGGAAGAGCCTTAAGTTAGCTCTCAGGAGTGTGTGGTGGCAGTCATAACTACCTTATAGTCTGGACAGAAGGGGGCATAGCTAGTAAACCTTTGTCTGCCTTTCCCAAGTGTGTGTGTGTGTGTGTGTGTGTGTGTGTGTGTGTGTCTGTGTGTGTCTGTGTAAATTAAATATCCAAGAGTGTGTGTGTCAGCTACTTGGGCAGGGACAGGAATCACTGGTTGGACAGAGAGGGTGCTGGATGTCTTGGCTTGGACATTCAGCTGAGATCTCAACTCTACAGCTGTGCCAGTGGAGAGTCTTATTGGAGAATCTGGTGAAAGAAAGAAACAGGAGCCAGCCCCGGACTGACTGTGTTCCCTGTGTGCTTTTAAAGGAAATTGTGCTTGATGCAGAGAGCTGCATCTGGACTTACTGTGTGTGTACCTACTATCCTCCCAGTGAACACCCCCATACTGTTGCCAGTGGTGAGGATTGAGGCACCTTGATTACTGGCCCCGAGGTGGGGCATCACAGCCAGTACACACATTCAAGATTATTATTTTGGCATTACAAATGGCTTGGCAGTTGTAGAGCCTATCCTGTTCCCTGGGTGGTGCCTTAATATCTACATGTGTGAAATCTATGGCACCTGGTATTTCAGGGTAGTGTGCTACATGGTAGAACCGCTGCATATTTCTGGCCATTTCCGTAGAACTATGGGGGAAATATATGTGGTCACTGGCATGTTGAAGCATAGCATTCAGGAAATAGTGGAAGATACTGTATGCTGATGCCTTTGATCCCCCCAGTATACGTTCATAGGTTCATACTAGGCTATCTGCCCTAGGGCATTTATAAGCCTAGCCAGAGTGTGTATGGCTTTCGCCACCCATTTTAAATTAATTTTGCTATGCGCTTTTTCGAGGTTATTATACTGTGCCTCTGTCTAACAGTGACACAGAAGTAATACCTGGGGTAAACCTACGATCTCCCATCCACTCATCAAGATTCCTCTTGAAGAGAGTCAATGAGGGACTCTGCCTAACCTGGACTGGGATTTTATTCCAGAGTGAAGGGAGCCTCTGGGTTATGAATCTGTCCCTCCAGCATGTCCTATTTATTTCAGTGCTGAGGTTTAAGTCCCTTGAGCGCATAGCTCGATGGGATTTGGATTTTCTGAGGTGCAGCATGTCCATTAATTCTGGGTTGGACATGGCTTTATACATCAGGCACAGATCGCCTCTGAGCAGGCGGTATGCCACTGAGTAGAGCTGGAGTTTCTTTAACCGGGCAGCATACGGCATCTGTTTGAGCCCTTTGATCCTCTTGGTGAGGTACTTTTGGGGTCTTTCCAGTTGCTGCAGGTGTCTGGTAAGGTACATCCCAAAAGGGGCATTGTACTCAATTATGGGCCTGATGAGGGATGAGTAAAGAGGCACGATGACCTCCTCTGATCTAGATGTGAATCCCTTCATGATTAGGTGGGCTATATAAAATGTTTTTCTAACCACTTTGGCCACGTGGTTGTCAAATGAGAGATTGCTATCAACTTGGGTCCCCAGGTCCCTAATTACTTCTTCTGTACTTAATGGATTACCACCTATGTGGTAATTTGTGGGCACTTTGTTTTTGCCAAAAGGGATGACTATACACTTTTTGGCATTTAGCTTGAGGCCATGGCTCTGGCACCAGTTGTCTGTTTCTATGAGGTCCTTTTGGAGGATGCTTGTGTCGGCTGGAGAGTCTATTATGGCGCCCAGTTTGCAGTCATCTGCGAACTTGGTCAGCCACATTCCATCCATGTTGGCCTGCACCTCTGAGAAATATATACCGAACAAGAGAGGTCCCAAGACTGAGCCTTGTGGGACGCCACTTGTAACTGGTTTGGAGTCTGACATGGCTCCAACTATTCTAACCATGTGGGTTCTGTCCTTGAGCCAGTTTGCAACCCATCTAGTGACATAGGGGTTTATATTTAAGCTGGTGAGCTTATCTATAATGCCCGAGTGGGGTATTGTATCGAAGGCTTTTGTGAGGTCTAGGTATGCTGTGTGGACCACCTTCCCCTTGTCAATGGCCTTAGTGACTGTTTCAAAGAAATTGACCAGGTTTAAGAGGCAGGATCTGCCCTTAACAAAGCCGAACTGGGTAGGATCCAGTGTCTGTAGGTCCCCAATATCTTTATTTATAAGGTCCATGATGATCCTTTCCATAGCTTTGCAGACCAAGCTAGTGAGACTTATAGGGCAATAGTTTCCAGGATCCGTTGAGGCACCACCTTTGTGGAGAGGGACCACTGTTGCTGTACGCCACTCTTTGGGTACATATCCTGTAGTAAGGCTGAGATTGAACAGTAGTTTTAGGTTTGGGTTTAGCTCTTCTTGGAGTTCATGTAGGATGCAGCCTGGGACACCGTCTGGTCCCATTGATGCTGTGTTTCTTGCTTTGGAGAGGGCAGCTCTTACCTGAGCATCTGAGATGTCAGGGGGGCAGCACTCTGCTGGGATAGATATTAGCCCTTTTGGTGGGGGGGGGAGTTTGCACTGAACCTGTTAGCTAGGATGTTGGCAATGTCTGTGGGTTTGGTGTATTTTTTGTCATTTTGGACTAATTCTGAGCATATCTGGGAATTCCCACCCAGGTTCCTAACATAACTAAAGAAAGCCTTGTGATTATCCTTAGTGTCCTGTGCAATTTTTCTCTCGAATCTGGCCTTAGACGATTTTATGAGTGCCCGTAGTCTTTTGCTAATACTGATCAGAGATGCCTTCCCTTTTTGGGATTTTGCTCTGTCATATAGTAGCTTCCTCCTTCTATTGTATAGTTTGTTTATGGCTGGGGTCCACCAGACAGTACGTCTGCCTTTGGAGGATTGGGTCTTGGTTTTATTTGGGATTGCATGATCCATGCATTCCTGAAGGTGTTCATAGAATGCGTTTATAAAGGATTTTGTGGTCTGGGCCGTATTATCCACAGGCCCAGGAGCTTTGAAGGATTCCACCTCGGTTTTGAGGAGTGTGAAATTTGCTTTAGAGAAGTCTTTCACTGTGGTTTTCTGGGCATGGGGTGGGGTCGGGATGTGAATATCCAGTGAGATTAGTTTATGGTCTAATCTTACCAGTGAGGGATATACTTCTGGTCTGGAGCATAGAGTCCCCATGTTGGTGATGATCAGGTCCAGTATGTTTTCCCCTCTTGTGGGAGTGGTAACAAGTTGTTCCATAGCATTTGAGTTTAGAAATTCTAGGAACCTTTGGGCTAGGGTGTTGGAGCTAGAGTAATGCTCCCATTCTATGGTTGGGTAGTTGAAGTCACCCAATATAATGGTGTTTGGAGAGACCTTCATATTTTCCAGTTTTCTCAGGAAGGCCGAGTGGGGTTCCTGGGTTTGGGAGGGTGGTCTGTAGCAGGCTATAAACTGGAAGGCAGTTTTACCCACTGTTAGTTGCACATGGATAGTCTCTGATGCTTCATGCTGTGCCACCAACCTGGAGGTGTGGGTATCTTTGACGAATATTGATACTCCCCCTCCTTTTGTGATTCGGTCCAAGTTTTGGGGCCGAAAAGCATGGTATGAGGTATAACCTGGTAGTGCTGGGCTGCTTTCGAGAGCCTTGAACCAGGTTTCTGTTACTGCACAGATATCGATGTTCTCCATGCTAAGGAGAGTTTCGAGTGCATCTTGAGGTTTAGACTTCTGGCGTTGAGTAGCATTACTCTTAGTTTCTTATCCCTTGTGATACCTATGGAGGTGGGTTTGTCTTTTGAGCCTTGCCTAAAAAAGGTACTATGGGGGTAGCAAGAGCCTTTGCCAATATCCGAAAGCCCAGGGGTGACAGGTGCAAGCCGTCCCTAGCAAAGCATTGTGGCTTGTCGAGCATGTCATCCCAGGCTGACAGGCATTGGATCCCCTTTGAATGACACCAATACTTAAGCCAATTGTTGAAATTGATAATCTTGTCTTCATACTGTGGCATCATTCTTGGTGAGGGTAAGATGCTACTCAAGGTCAGGGTCATACCAGCCTGGGCTACATGCTCAGAGAGCTCCTCTATGTCTCTTTTCATGTAGTCCAGGGAGGTACATCTCAGGTCATTCACACCAGCATGAACAATGACTGAGTCATATTTGTACTTGCCTTGGAGTGACCTGAGTGCTTGTGTTATGTGGCGGATCCTAGCACCCGATAGGCAGCTCACCGTGACCTTCTCCTTGTTCAGCCTGGTGAGCAGGACGTCAGTGTGCCTGATGATAGAGTCACCTATTACAAGTGTATTAGGTGTGTTGTTTAGCCTTAAGGGCTGTGAATGTTTGGCACACCGGCTTTGTGAGCTGTGTGTTGCACATGTTTTGTTTTGGGGTAGCGGTTGCTTGGGTGTCTGCTTTGGAGGTCTCTGCTGCTTAGGCAGATTTTTATTTAGAGCCTCCAAGTATGTTTTTGTGTGTTTATGTGTTTGGTTTGCTGTCGTGGTAGGTCTATGTGAGACGGGAATTGTAGTGAGTGTGGTTTCCTTCTCCTCCTGACTGGTTACGCCAGTACTGAGTTGAGAGAGCTTAGCCTCCAGTTTGGCTATATGGTTGCATCTCTCACATGTGTTGGAATTTGTTGGGAGGAGGAGAGGGTTGTCTGTGTACATTAGGCAGTATGTACCATGTTTGTCTCATAAATGTTGAAAAACACAAAAATGCCAAGCAGGAACAGGAGGAAGAACCACTCCACAGTAAATAAATGCACCTATTTAGGCCAAATTCGATAAAACCAATACTGGAGTTTATTGAAGAGAATAAAACAAATAAGCGCTTTCATCCTGACCACTTCAGAACTTCATCATGTAATAAATATAATCACACAATCTCTTTATATAGTACAGAAAAACTGGGTAAAAAAATCATTAAACAATTAATACATTATTTAAACTGAAACACCCCTGTAAAGGAAAAGACATGTAAAAGACTGTATTATATATGTAACATATAAGATCTGTATAAGATGAAATAAATAAATGGTAAAAACTCTCATTGTAGTATAAAAACATAGATAAAATTGTGTTTAAAAATACATAAATAATGAATAAATAATTATTTAAAACAGTGTTATCTTTCTAGGGCTTTTAATTTTAAAAGAGAGCTGATAGAAATGTGTTCATTTAAGCCTGGCCAACTAGATGCATTAAGATGCAGTTGCCAGTAAAGCTCCCTCTTTTCTAGTAAAAGAGTCCAGGCTCCACCTCAAGGTTCTGTTTTAATATTATCAGTGACAGTAAAATGAAAAGAATGACCAGTGTTTTCCATTATGTGCTTGCTAAGTGCATGTCTATCTTTTTTTGATTTTATGTCATACAAATGCTCATAGATATGTTTTTAATTTACGGTCCATTTTCCCAATATAACAACAGCTATAACAACTACATAGAGCACAATAAATAATCCTTTCAGATCCACAATTGTATTTTTGATGTAGTTTTACTTCAATGTTGTTTATCAGAAAATTGCTACCTTCCTTAATATGTTTACAATAGTTACACGTGGCACACTTTTTCATGTGCCCAACATTATTCATTCCCTTTGGTTTCATCTCAGATATGTTCTTTAAGTTTCTGCCCTTCTTAAATACTACGGCAGGATGTGAATCAATAAATGGTCTAATGGGTTTACATGATTTAGTATGGACCAATTCTTTTCTAAGATTTTTCTTAATGTATAACTGTCATTAGTGTATATGGCAATGAAAGATGTCTTATAGACCCTTTTTGTTTCTTGGTTCTCCACATTTAAGCATTGAGCGGCATTCATACTGGTGATGGTGGTGTCAATATCTGATAGTAAAGGACTAAAATGACCTCTCTCCCTCTTATTTACTACTTCCAACATAATGTCAGTAATAAATTTGTACGGATAGCCTGTCCTTGAAAATCTGCATTTCAAGTTGTCAAATTCACTGATAAAATCATCCATAACTGAAACCGTTCGGACTGTCCTAACAAATTGCCCCTTTACAATGGCTTTTTTCTGTTTCAGTGGATGTGTACATGAGTAATGGAGTAAGGGGTTAGAGTAGGTTTCCTTTCTATATATTTTTGAAACAAACTTGTGTGCATAGTCTTTATTGAGAAGAATGTCTAGAAAGGGCAACTAGTCCATACTATAATTATGTGTGAATTTCAAAAATGTAGTAGTAGAATCCATATAAGAAATGAATTAATTGATGTGTTATTTATTGTGCTCTATGTAATTGTTGTGGCTGTTTTTATATTGGAAAAATGGACAGTAAATTAAAAAAACGTTATCTATGAGCATTTGTATGACATAAAATTAAAAGCCCTAGAAAGATAACACTGTTTTAAATAATTATTTATTTATTATTTATGTATTTTTAAACACCATGTTAGCTATGTTTTTATACTACAATGAGAGTTTTTTACCATCTATTTATTTCATCTTATACAGATTTTATATGTTGCATATATAATACAGTCTTTTAGATGTTTTTTTCCTTTAAGGGGGTGTGTCATTTTAAATAATGTATTAATTGTTTAATGATTTTTTTTACCCAGTTTTTCTGTACTATATAAAGTGCTTGTGTGATTATATTTATTATCTGATGAAGTTCTGAAGTGGTCAGGATGAAAGCGCTTATCATTTGTTTTATTCTCTTCAATAAACTCCAGTATTGGTTTTATTGAATTTGGCCTGAATAGGTACATTTATTTACTGTGGAGTGGTTCTTCCTCATGTTCCTGCTTGGCATTTTTGTGTTTTGCAACAGCTTTTTCTTCTTGTCTTTTTTTACTGGTTTGGATGGCCAATGAGGACATCATGGATTTATCTGCTCCCCTTGCAACTCAGGAGACTGACTTTAATGCTCTACAGCAAGCCATTTTTAATTTAACTGCCATTGTACAAGGTTTAACTAAAAAGGCTGATTCCTTCCTCGGCACGCCCCCTAATGACATGGCCACACACCCCTGATGATGTCAGACACACGCTGAGCACTCCAGGAGAAGCAGTGGTTGCTTCTACTAGTTTACAGAGCATTTTGAACGAAGGTAACACATTACAAAAAGACTTAATTAGTTGAACTCTACATCCCTTAGGGCTGGATTAACTAATGAAGATGAACATTCAATCCCTTGTGAACAAATGTAAATTCGGTTTCTCAACCTACTGTGTCAGGACCAAGTGTTCATTTCAACTACAGAGTTCTGTTCCAGTTTTAAAGGACTGGCTTACAGAAGCCATAGTTTTGAACAATGAAAAGCAACCAACAGGTACTGTTTTTAACAATAATATTCAATTACTTTTAGAAGAATTTGACTAAAAACTTTCAAAAATCAAGCACTTGCAGCTTGGCATTGCATACTTTGCTGAATGTATAAAAGAGCACATTGTCCCTAAGGGACTCAGAATGTGGCGTTATCCCAGTGGTTTAAAAGCGGGTTCGGACCTGCATAAAGAACTTATGGCTCTTTTTGATGCTCATGGTGTTGAATACATGAAAGTTATTGTGAAAACTAATGATGTTATGATTAATAATTTAATTACTAGTGTTTCAGTACTTGATAAAAGAGTAAGTGAACACACACAATATGATGAATTTAAATATGAATACACACATATTTTTCGTAGTATTGGGCAGTTATCTACTTCTATAACAGCACATAACATAAAAAAGCTTAACAAGGATAAAAATGACTTTGGGAATGGATGGGCTTACCCCAAACCACCTCCTTCCTAGGAATGGGGTAACAAATTCCCAGACCATGGTTATAATAATTTTGCTGGTAAGAATACTGTTAACAACACTGAAGTTGACTGTGATATTGCTAACAATGTAAAAAATGATTTTTTAGACCCACGAGAATTCCCACCCCTAAGACGGTCGGGAAAATAAGTAACAAAACAACAGTCTCAGACCAACCCTGGGAAATGCACCAGGGGAACACGTTTCCCCCCAGTACTCAATGGAACATGAGGGGGAGATTCAGTTGGAGGGGGAGGGGGGCACAGAATCAAACTTGGTCCAAAAGGAATTAAATAATGATTTTCCAGCTATTTTAGAGGTGTTTTCTGACCATGTACTACCCCATTGTCATATCATTACTAATGGCAAAAGCGATTTCAAAGTGTACACTTTCTCTGATGTGTTTATTGAGACTAAGCACTGTGACTTATTTTCAAAAGGTTTTACTTACGTACCTTCACAACCCATAGAGATTTCCAGCACATTAACTGACCTGAAATTATACACACGTAAGTTGAATTTCACGGTCCTTTTTCAGAATTCTTTATCAGAATTTTTTATTACTCCTTTAGCCATGTCAAGCACATACATTCCCCCCTTCACCTGATTATCCAGCTGTTTGAAAGAATATGTGAACTTGATATTCGTAATTTTTTAAGGATTAATCAACAAAGACAGACAGACAATAAGGTGAAGAGTGTATTACAGGACATTAAAAGTGTACTTGATTTGGTCAGAATAATGAATCCTGACAAGGGAGGAGGTTTAGCCCTTATGAATCAGGTTGGGTACACTAACAAGATGTTACACATTTTGAATGGGAAAGCATATACTAAGTCCTCCTTGAATGAATTACACACATCATGCAATAGAATTAAGAATGAGTTACAGGATTTATTTATAGAGGGGTCCATCACCATTGAAGAGTTAAATTATCTCACAGTGTCATATCCCAGAATGTCAGTGATGTTCGGGTTACCTAAACTACATAAAAACCTCAAACAGCCACCCATGAGACCCATTGTGGATGCAAAAGGTTCCATTACCCACCCACTCGCAAAACTCCTAGACATTAGATTTAAAGAACTGGTATTCTTTGAAACCCATATATGTAAGGACTCCTGGAGTTTTTTACATCTCATTAACAACACTCCATTTAAAACTGGTTATGTCCTTTTGACTATTGACATCAAAGATTTATATTCTGTTATTCCCCATAACACAGGCTTGGAATGGTTTTCAGAATACTTGTATGAAAAAGGAGTTGAACACAACAATGTCCAAGTATATACCCACTTACTTGAACTTGTTTTGAAAAACAACTTTATCTACTTTAACCGTGAAATATATCTGCAACAGGAGGGGGTGGCAATGGATTCTTCTTGTAGGGGCGTGTATGCAAATATTATTGTCACCCAATGGAAGAAGAAGTTTTTGTTCAACAGTCCAATGTTCAGTTATGTAAAATGTTACATCCAGTTCCTGGATGACATTTTTATTTTGTGGGATGGACCCCCAGAGCACATCAATTAATTAATTTCTTATATGGATTCTACTACTACATTTTTGAAATTCACACATAATTATAGTATAGACCAGTTGCCCTTTCTAGACGTTCTCACTAAAGATTATGCAAACAACAAGTTTGTTTCAAAAATATATAGAAAGGAAACCTACTCCAACTCCTTACTCCATTACTCAAGTACACATCCACTGCAACAGAAAAAAGCCATTTTAAAAAGGCAGTTTGTTAGGGCAGCCCAAATGGTTTCAGTAATGGATGATTTTCTCAGTGAATGTGACAACTAGAAATGCATGTTTTCAAGGAGAGGCTATCCGTACAAATTTATTACTGATATTATGTTAGAAGTAGTAAACAAAAGGGAGAGAGGTCATTTTAGTCCTTTACTATCAGCTATTAACACCACCATCACCAGTATTAACAACTCCACTCAATGCTTAAATGTGGAGAACCAAGAAACAAAAAAGGACTATAAGACGTCTTTCATTACCATATACACTAATGACAGTTATACATTAAGAAAAATCCTAGAAAAGAATTGGTCCATACTAAATCATGAAAAAGCCATTAGACCATTTATTGATTCACATCCTGCCATAGTATTTAAGAAGGGCAGAAACGTAAAGAACATATTTGAGATTAAACCAAAGTGAATGAATAATGTTGGCCACATGAAAAAGTGTGCCATGTGTAACTATTGTCAACATATTAAGGAAGGTACCACTTTTCTGGTAAACAATTTTAAAGTAAAACTTCATCAAAAATACAATTGTGGATCTGAAAGGATTATTTATTGTGCTCTATGTAATTGTTGTAACTGTTTTTATATTTGAAAAATGGACCATAAATAAAAAAACGTATCTATGAGCATTTGTATGACATAAAATCAAAAAAAGATAGACATGCACTTAGCAAGCACATAATGGAAAATACTGGTCATTCTTTTCATTTTACTGTCACTGATAATATTAAAACAGAACCTTGAGGTGGAGCCTGGTCTCTTTACAGAACCTCGAGGTGGAGCCTGGTCTTTTTTATTAAAACAGAACCTCAAGGTGGAGCCTGATCTCTTTTACTAGAAAAGAGGGAGCTTTACTGGCAACTGCATCTTAATGCATCTAGTTGGCTAGGCTGAACTCATTTCTATCGACTCTCTTTTAAAATTAAAAGCCCTAGAAAGATAACATTGTATTAAATAATTATTTATGTATTTTTAAACATCATTTTATCTATTAATAAGATAAAACCAAAAGGACCCAATGAAGAGGCTGTAGTTTCCAGTTTAAAAACACAGTTTTAATCCACAAAAAGGAAGCACAAGCACTTTCCTAGGTACAAATCCCACTTCTTCAGATGCTAACGACTGTTCAAACAGGAATGGTTTAAATACATATACAGAAACACCTGAAGTAATTAAGTAGTGACATCACCTTAAAGCTGCACTCATGTTAAAATGCTCAAGACAAGGATATTATACATCTACATGCCTATATTTGACTAAATATTTAAATACAGTGCTTAAGTTTTAAAAAAAATATGTAAAAAGATATAAAACATTGCAATACATACTCTACAAAATATGTATAATTATTTACTATATGTACTTATTGCACATATTTTCACCTAGTGAAAGGTCTTTTTTTTTAATAATGGCTTGAGGGGAACATATTCATTCATTCCAAAATCAGTATTGGCTCTCAACTTTACTATCCATTCTGCTTCTAAGTTTTCTGTAACATTTCGTATGTTGAATAAGAGTTGGTACTAGACCATGTGGACGTTCATTCTGCAAATGTATAGCTACATGTGCACAGTTTACACACCCTTACTATCATATAATATATAATTTTTGTCTCTATGATACCTGTGAAACTAAACATGTAGTTTATTTAGCACATTGTTTAAAATGTAAACAATTTTATGTGGGGAAAACTGATAGGTGCTTAAAAGATAGAATCAGGGAGCATCTTTACCACATTAATGAGGAGGATAATTTAAGTGCTTTAGCTAAGCATGTGAATGAAACTGATTCTGGACACACATTTAAGTTTCTAGTTATAAGCAGGGCATCTGAGAATATTAGAGGTGGTGACATACGAAATGTCACAGAAAACTTAGAAGCAGAATGGGATAGTAAGGTTGAGAGCCATTGCTGACTTTGGAATGAATGACTGTTCCCCTCAAGCCTTTATTAAAGAAAAGACCTTTCACTAGGTTTAAATATGTGCAATAGGTATATATAGTAAATAATTATACATATTTTGTAGAGTATGTATTGCAATGTTTTATATCTTTTTACATTTTTTTTAAACTTAAGTTGCTGTTGTGTCTTTCGGCTTTTCCCGGTTAGGGGTCGCCACAGCGGAATCCGGTCCGCTAATGATTGGCAGTACATTTTTATGTGCCAACTTGCTGGGCCTGACGCACAACCTTCAACAAAGGAATGCCCATTCACGCATGTCGCCACACAGAAGGCGCTCTAACTGAGAATCGAACGGGACAACGTCTTAAATGTTTAGTCAAATATAGGCACGTAGATGTATAATATCCTTGTCTTGAACATTTTAACATGAGTGCAGCTTTAAAGTGATGTCACTACTTAATTACTTCAGGTGTTTCTGTATATGTATTTAAACCATTCCTGTTTGAACAGTTGTTAGCATCTGAAGAAGTGGGATTTGTATTTACTGTGACAACCATGCCCTGGCCCAGCAATCAAGGAGCCTCAATCTTCACCACTAACACCAAGGAGGTCATCTCTAAGAAGAGAAGAAAGGATAACTAATACACTCAGTAAAGTACAATTTCCCTTAAGTGCACACAGAGATCACAGTCAGTTCTGGGGCTGGTTGCTCCCTTGCTCACCAGGTCCCCAATAAGACTCCCCACTGGCACAACTATAGAGTCCAGATCTCAGCCTAACTGGGCAAGCTAAAACCTCCAGTACCCTCTCTGTCCAACCAGTGCTTCTTGTCCCTGCCAAGTAGCTGATACAACACACACACACACACTTTAAGATAAGTATTTATACAACTTCACATACACTCCTGGGAAAGGCTGACACAGATTCTCCAACTGTACCCATTTACCCAGACTATATGATAATTACTGCCACCACCCAGTTAATAATATCAGCTACTAAAAGACCCTTAAAAGGGTGTCCAATTATTACTGTACAATATTAATATCCAATGGTAGTATGACTAACAGTCAAGGCTTACTTTAGAGTGGCCTATTACAATAACCTCTATAAATATGCAATGTACTCTAGAACTTATCTCTACACAAATCAGCCACAGGTAGAAGGTTTTAAAATATTTAATAATAAATAATTAAAACACAAGACAAAACTACTAAACCACAGAGATATCTAAGAGTTCAGAGATCACACAGAAATTTAAAATAATACAGTAGGACAGGTCTGATTTCAAAGAAAAATACCTAATTAATCTTTACTAGCTTTAACTATTCCTACAAGAAATCACAGTGCTAAAACTTACATGTGAGCACAAGGCAGAGTGCTGATAAGTGGATATCCAAGATCAAAATGCTCCAGGTCTCTTGTGAGAAGTAGTATTTAAACATTACTAACAAACATGTCTCTAAGGCCCTCCCCAAATTACATCATTTTTGGCACTTAGGTTTTCCCAGGCAAACAAACGGCATTATTTAGCCACACCTGCTCAGAGCTTTACAACAATAGAAGACATTTCACATATACATGCTAGCAGAAACCAGAGCAATAAAGCACCTTCCACATGTAAGTTCTGATCATAAACTTTAGCCTTAAAACAATGGGCATGAAACCTTCATCCAGACGCACTGGGGCTGACTTGTAAAACATTAAAGAGATTCATAAGATTTTTTTAATTTCAAAAGACACATTTGAAATACTTGGCTTGGTTTTCCTTACAGTTGCAACAATCTTGAAGTTCACATTTTACAGTGTTTTCTTATATTTAAAACACAAGCCTGTATTTTACATTTATTTATACAGTTGATAGAATTATGTATCAAATTCTATTTGACTAGGCTGGCAGCCTTTGCCCATCTCTCCCCAATCATCACATCTGCCCCCCCCCAGGGTAACTCAAGCAAGTTTTTCAAGATCCCCTTTAGAAACGTTGCTTGAGAGTGTCAGGTCTGCATAGCATTCCTCTCTGGGTTGGAGCCTACAACTGAGATAAACCACTGGGTGCTCTTCTCCCTCTGAAGAAATCTGGCTAAGTACAGCCCCCACCCCATAGTTTGAAGCATCCACCTGCACAATAAAGTCTTTGCTGTAGTCTGGATTGGCTAACACAGGGGGTTCTCCCAAAGCTTCCTTAAGCTTCTGAAATGCCTGCTCACACGCTAGGGCCACACTACCTTATCTGGCCTGTTCTTCCTTGTCAGGTCTGTGAGGGGAGCAGCTATGGTACTATAATTGGGAACAAAGTTTTTGTAGTACCCTGCTGTCCCTAAGAATGCCCTCACCTGCATTTTGGTAACAGGTGCAGGCCTTGCCTGAATAGCTTCCACTTTGGCAGGTTCTGGCCTTATCTTACCACTCCCCACTCTATGTCCTAGGTGGAAGACCTCTGCCATACCCACCTGACATTTACTCGGCTTAATGGTCAACCCTGCCCTCTGTAGTCTGCCCAGCACCTCTCTGACATGCTGAAGGTGCTCTTGCCAGGAATGACTGTAGATAGCAATATCATCCATGTAAGCAAGGGCAAACCCTCCTGCACCTGCTAAGATATGATCTACCAGCCTCTGGAAAGTTGCTGGGACATACTTCATCCCAAAGGGCATCTTTGTAAACTCATACAAGCCAAAAGGAGTCACAAAGGCTGACCTCTCTCTAGCACTGGGAGTCAAAGGAACCTGCCAGTAACCCTTGGTAAGATCAGTGGTTGTAAGATACTTAGTCCCACCCAGCTGCTCTAGGGCCTCATCTGTCCAAGGCATGGGGTAAGCATCTAACTCTGTGTGACTATTTAATTTCCTGTAATCCACACAGAACCTGGTGCTGCCATCCTTCTTTGGCACCAGTACCACTGGTGAGGCCCAGAGACTGTTGGACTCTTGAATCACCCCCTAGTTCCAACATCTCCTGTACCTCCTCCCTCAGAGTCTGTTTGACTCTCTCAGGCACCCAATAAGGGGCCTGCCTGATAGGCCTTTGGGGTCCTGTATCCACCTGGTGCTGCACCAAGTGGGTGCTCCGTGGTTTCCTGGTGAACATGCCGCCAAACTCCTGCAACACTGCTCGGATTTCTCAAACCTGGGTAGGAGATAGCTGCTGGGACATTGCTACCCCTTCCACCGAGGTGTCAGCCCGAGCCTTACTGAGGAGGTCAGTCACAAGATCTCTCTCAGACTCCTCCTGCAATCCACTGAAAATGCTCAGAACAAGGGCCTCCCTATCATGGCAAGGTTCCATCATGTTAACATGGTACAATTTGGGGCCCTGCCATCAGCCTAGTACTTCCACCATATAGTTAACATCACTTACCTTTCTTACCACCTTGTAGGGTCCCTCCCAAGCTGCCTGCAACTTGTTGTGTCTGACAGGAATGAGAACCGTCACCTGCTGCCCGACAGCATACTCTTTAGCTCAAGCATTCCTGTCTTACCACACCTTTTCCAGTTGTTGAGCTTCTGCCAAGTTCTCCTGGGCCAGGCCCATGAGTTCCCTGAGCCTTGTCCTGAGGTTCAGGATATATGCCACAACAGACTCCTTGTGAGACTCACACTAACCTTCACACTCATCTTGAATTAAATCTAGAGGTCCCCTCACCCTATGCAACTCAAAGGGTGAATAAACTGTGGGTTCCTGGGGAACCTCTCTGTAAGCAAACAACAGATGGGGCAGGATACTTGCCCCACTCCCTCTTAAACTGATCTGCAAATGCCTGTAGCAGGGACTTGATTGTAGGGTTTAACCTCTCAACAAGACCATTAGTCTGGGGATGGTAGGGGGTGGTCTTCATGTGCTTCACCCCACAGGATTTCCACAGACAAGCCAGCAGGTCTGACATAAAACTGGCACCTCTGTCAGACAGTATTTCCTTTGGGAAACCTACCCTTCTGAAAATCTCTAGCAAAGCATTTGCCACCTTCTCATCCTCAATGGAGGACAAAGCCTCAGGGTCTTGTGCAGCATAATCTACAATCACCAGGATATACTTTTTCCCTGTGGAACTTTGGGTACTCAGAGGACCCACAATATCCATAGCTACCCTCTGAAATGGCTCCTCAATCACAAGCAAAGGTATCAAAGGAGCTCTCACTTTGTCTCCTGCCTTGCCTACCTTTTGGCACTGCTCACAGGTCCTGCAGTACCCTTTTACATCTCCGGAAATTCCAGGCCAATAGAAGTTCTGCATAATATGCCTTTTTGTACGTTTTATACCCATATGACCTGCAAAGGGAATATCATGGGCTATGACTAAAAGCACCAGATGGTAAGCTCGAGGCACTACCATCTGCTGTACTCTCTCACCTTCTAGCCCTCCATGAGGGATCCACTCTCTGTACAGTAACCCTTTGTTCCAGTATACAGATTCCCCCTTCCCTTGAGAATCAGGTGCCTTCCTAGCTACCTGCATCAGGCCTTGCAATGTAGGGTCTGAGAGCTGAGCCTGTCTCAAGTCTCTCCTTGTAACCCTTCCCAGCTTCCCTTCCACAGGAAGTCTTACATCCTCTGACAGTGGTGCCTCACTGTCAGCCTAGATGTTCATTGTGTTTCACTGTTGCAGTCATTACACTTGGGTTATCCTGCTGGCAGGCTACCCACAGTCGGCCCGAATTCCAAAGTCCTGGTCCGGCATCAGTTGCTGTCGCCTCCTCCCTGACGTCAGTGCGCCAGAGGTAGATAAGATGCAGCTGATGCCATTCTCTTCAGTCTTTCTTGCCGCGTGGTGCCCGAAGCAAAAGCAGTTCGCAAGTGCCGGTTGGCCGACTCCTGAGATTTTCAAAATTGAATTTCAGATCCGAAGTCTTCAATAAAGCTAAGTACCCCATTGGGGAAACTTTTTCTTGCTCCAGACCGATGTCAGTAAAAGTTAACAATTGTATTTCTTGTGGGAAGCAAATACCTCCTAAGGATTTTCATTCTAAGTGTATTCCTTGCCTAGGCCCTAACCATGATGTTGCTAATTATCGGTTTTGTGCTAGATTCAACCAATGCACTATTAAGCGTCGGTTCGATTTTGCTTTATATTACTTTGGCTGAAGGTTTAACTATATAATGCCATTGGAACAATCAATGACCAGAGTTCATAAAAAGCACAAGGACAAAGAAAAGGACAGGCATCCGAGGTCCAAAACCGACGATGAAGCCTCTTCTATGCCAGTCGCTGGTTCGCCAGTTCTCAGTGAGGCGCTTTTGCAGCCCTTGACACCCGCTACCTCAGAGCCACAGGCCACCTCCGACTCCCACCTGGAGACAACTAGGCCTCTGAAAACTCAAGGTATTGAGCCTCCGGAAACTATCCCCTCAGATGGGTCCAGAGCCGCTAAGCAGGCATCGGCTTCTGAGAGGGTTTTCAGACCTACACAGCTTACAATCAAGACCACTTCAGCAGCCAAGGCAAAGTCTAAAACACCTTTAAAGACAAAGAAACAAGTACAGCATTCTCCTGGACAATCATCCATGCCTAAGAAACAGATGCTTAAAATGGCCGAGGACGTAATTACTTTGATCAAGTGTTCCCATCCCCCTCCTGATAAAAGGCCTAGGCAAGACACTGACTATGACTCCTCTGACCAGGTTTCTATTTCTTCTGATTCCTCTTCAGAACAGGGATATTCTCTTCCTCCCTATGAGGACTCTGATGCTGAAGAATCTATCCCTTCAGCCTCTCCTCCTGAGGACTACTCATTTGAGGAAACCCTGCACACCATGAGAGAACATTTCCATTGGGAGAGCCAGGATTATTCAGAATCCAAGAAAAGGCTCAGAAACTTTCTTTTATTTCCTCAGCACAGGCCTCTTGCTATCCCTCCTGTGCTAGATATTGTTGATGATGTATTTTCTGAATCCAGTTTGTCTCCTGATTCTTTACCTCTTGCACCTGTTAAGCCAGATAGCTACTACAGGGTTCCAGATTCGCATAAATGTCTTTATAAAAACTCTGCTGCTGATCCAGAAACAATTTCTCAGGGTCCCAAAGGGGTCAAGGCTTCCACTGCAAAAAACCTGTTCCCTCTGATAGGGATTCTAGAGCACTGGACAGATGGGGGAAAAAGGTTTACACCTCTGCTACTTTAGCTGCCAGTTTCACAAGCTTAAATATCAACAATACCTAATGTCTCTTCTAAAAAGGACATGCAGGATTTATTGCATGCAGCTGAACAAGTGGGAAAGCATACTTTGCAATGTGGTTTTGATTCACTAGAGGCTTCCTGCAGAGCCGCAGTTACAGGTTCTGTCATTCGGAGGCATTCTTAATTAAAAGAACAGAGTTTACCTGATCATGTTAAAGCAAAATTATTGGATGCTCCATTACAGCATGATACTTTGTTTGGTGTTAAGACAGAAGAGGTGTTAAAGAAAATGGAGGATAAAGCTAAATCAATGCAGACAGTCAATGATTTCTTACAGGTTCAGCCACCCAGATTTAGCAGGAACTGGCCTTCTAAAAATTGGTCCTTTCCAGTGTCAGACAGTCCACAAAGAGGCAGATACAGATGCCCATGAGGCAGATCCCAGCCCCAAGGCTCATACAGACCTAAACAATGAGGTGCTTCAGCCCCCAAAGGAGGAGGAGAAGATAAATCACAACCTATGTCACCTCACAGTTAGACGTTGCCCGTTCGATTCTCAGTTAGAGCGTCTTCTGTGTGGCGACATGCGTGAACGGGCGTTCCTTCGTTCAAGGTTGTGCATTAGGCCAGGCAAGCCAGCATGTTAAACTCTACTGCCAATCATTAGTGGACCGGAGTTCTGCTGTGGTGACCCCTAACCGGGAAAAGCCGAAAGACACAAACAAACATAGGAAACAGTCCCAATGACTTTCCTCTACCAATGCCAAGCACTTACCTTTTGGCAGCACCCTTAGGGGGAAAACTAGCACTTTTCTCACAAAATTGGCACATGATCACCCAGGACAAATGGGTACTGAATATTGTTTCTCAGGGGTTCCAGGCTCCACTTTCCCACCCTTCCAAGGCCAAAAGGTATGCCAGACCTGCCACACAATCAGTGGGCAGAGGCACAAAGGCAAATTTCTGCTCTCATGGACATGAGGGCTATTCAAAAAGTACCACAGCAAGAGCAGGGGCAAGGATTTTACTCAAGACTTTTCTTGGTACCGAGAAAGGACAAAGCCTGGAGACTTATACTGGACCTGTCTACTCTAAATACTTTCCTGGATGTTCCAAAATTCAGAATGTTGACACTGCAGCAACTTCTACCCATGCTGGGCAAGAAGGCTTGGCTAGTTACTTTGGACCTCAAAGAGGCATACCTGCATGTCCCAATCAGACAATCATGCAGAAGATACCTCAGATTCATAGCTGGCTCAATGCATTACCAATTCTCTGCACTGCCCTTTGGCTTATCTACTGCACCCAGGGTCTTCACAAAATGCATGGCACCAGTAATTGCATTTTGCAGACAAAAAGGAATTCAAATATATCCCTACTTGGATGACTTCCTTTTTCAAGCAGAGAACAAGGACATTCTACTAAAGCATCTGGCATTTGTAAAAAGACTACTAATTTGCCTAGTGTACACAGTAAACAAAAATAAATCAAAATTAGTGCCCTCTCAAGAGATAATATTCCTGGGTGCAAGCTTAAATACAGCTGCCCAGATGGCTTATCTCACGCCAGACAAACAGAGGCAACTGACTCATTACTTCCAAATGATGGCAACAAAGACCCAGCTACCTGCAAGAAAAATTCTGCAGGCTTTGGGCTTCATGGCATCCTGCATCCTGCTAATTCCATATGCAAGACTGTATATAAGGAAGCTACAATGGTATCTAAAAAGTGTTTGGACTCAACATTGCCACAGCCTGGAAACAATAATTACTCTCATTCCCTGCCTGCAACAAGAGTTTCGATGGTGGGCACTGGCCTGTCACCACAACAAGGGACAGCCTTTCACTTTACCCACAGCCAGGCAGACACTAACAACAGATGCATCGGATTATGCCTGGGGGGGCACACATGGCAGGAAAATGTATTTAGAGCATGTGGCCCGCAGACCAAATGCATCTTCGTATCAATCAAAAAGAGATGCTAGCTGTACAGAATGCCCTGACAGCCTTCAGGGATCTACTACATCCAGGACAACTATTGCTAAAGATGGACAATACTACAGTCATGTGGTACATAAACAAGCAAGGGAGCACACATTCCTACCCCCTCTGCAGGCAAGCCATGACCTTGTGGAACACAGCACTGACCTATCAAGTACATCTGCAGGCACAATTCCTGCCAGGAAAGAAAAATACTCTGGCAGACGAACTAATCAGAAACCTCATGGACCCTCACGAGTGGAAACTAGATCCACAAGTCTTCAGCATGATAACAAGGAAATGGGGATGCCCAGACATAGATCTGTTTGCCTCCCCTCACAACTGCCAACTACAGAGATTCTGCACAAGGACTTATCACTCTCAAGCATGGAAGGTGGATGCTCTATCATTCAGCTGGAAAACCCTGACAGTTTATCCCTTCCCCCCAGTGCCTCTCCTCCCCAAGATACTCCTAAAAGTCAGACAAGAGAGGCCAAAACTGATTCTGATTGCCCCAGACTGGTCATGCCAGCATTGGTACCCAATCCTAAAGAGCTTGTCTCAAGACCCAGCCTGGACTTTACCTCAAATTCCTCATCTTCTGACCCAACAAAACAATCAGATATTGTAGAGCCAACTCAGAACCTTAAATCTGGCTGCATAGTGAATAATATAACCACTCAGAACACACCTCTCTCTAAAGCTGTTATGGATGTCATTTTGGAAGCCAGGAGGCCCAGCACCAGGAAATCTTATGCAGAAAAATGGAAGAGATTCTGTTCTTGGAACAAGGCACAAGGACTTGAACCGCTTGTTCCAAATATTCCTCAGATTTTACAATACCTAACTGAGATGCTGGACAAAGGCATATCCTTCTCATCAATTAAGATCCATGCCTCTGCCATTTCAGCTCATTACAATACGGGACCTCCTATTTTCTCACATCCACTGCTAAGACAGTACCTCAGAGGGGCCAAAAACATAAGACCCCCAAGGAGAGCACCAATACCTACATGGGACCTCAACTTTGTCTTGGAAAAGCTCACACTGCCTCCTTTTGAGCCAGCCAGTACAGCTGAGATAAAATTCTTATCATGGAAAACTGCTCTGCTCCTAGCAATAACTTCAGCAAGAAGAGTCTCAGAGTTACAGGCATTAATGGCAGTGGAACCTTTTATCATTTTCCATCCGGACAGGGTTTCTCTAAGGACAAACCCAACATTTATGCCAAAGGTAGTATCCAGTGTGGCTCTTAACCAAACCATTCATTTGCCAACTTTTTATCCAAATCCCCAGAATAAAGGGGAGAGACTTCTGCACTCTTTGGACATACACAGGCAGCTACACTTCTACTTGGACAAAACAAAAGCTTTCAGAAAGACTGAGCAACTTTTTGTGGCATATGCTGCAGTATCACAAGGAAAGGCTATTTTAAAGAAGACTATTTCAAAATGGATAGGACACTGCATTCATTTCTGCTATGCACAGCATGGCAAATCAGTGTCTAAGAATATTAGGCCACATTCTACCAGGGCAGCAGCCACATCAGCATCCTTTCTCAGAGGAGTACCAACCAAGGAAATTTTAGAGGCTGCAACTTGGAGTTCAGTGCACACTTTTACCAAACACTATCACTTACCTCTTTACTCTAAATCCAGAGCAGGATTTGCCACTGCAGTTCTGCAGGGCCTCATAGCCACTCCTAATCCTATTTAGACCCAGCCGCCCAACCTCAGCTTTGGGATTCAACCCAAGTGTAATGACTGCAACAGTGAAACACGATGAACATAGTATAGTTGTGTACCTACCATAAATGTGGATGTTCGAGTGTATTCACTGTTGCAGTCCAGGTTACCCACCATCCCCCTTTCACTGCTGGGACTTATCTGTACTTCTCTATTCTATATAACCTACGTGGTGTATTTGATTGTAGATGAAAGTAATGTTTATATTAGTGCATGCATTTTTATTGGCATAATTTTTAGCCTACCCTTATGGGGGCACCTGACATCTGGGGCAAGAAAAACTGAAGAAAATGGCGTCGGCTGCATCTTATATACCCCTGGCACACTGATGTCAGGGAGGAGGCGACAGCAACTGACGCCAGACCAGGACTTTGGTATTCGGGCCGACTGCAGGTAGTCTACCAGCAGGATAACCCAAGTGTAATGACTGCAACAGTGAATACACTCGAACATCTACATTTATGATAGGTACACAACTGTACTGTACTACTACTCACCTCTACCCTTGCAGTTACCCTGTGCAAGGGAACATCAGTACCCACAAGCCGCTGTGGCTCACATTCAGTCTCACTGCTACAGCGTAGCTCACTCCCTGAAGTAACTACCTCACCAGTCCTGGCTGCAAGTATGCAGTCTGTCTGGGTCTTCCCCAGGCTACCAGATCCACATGCTTGTCTCCTAGCCTCACTGCATGCAACTGCATAAGTACATAGTACTGCCTCATCCAAATCCTTCCCTCTCAGGACATCTGCAGGATGGTAGTTCCATACCCATGTTGTCTCAAGACAACCCACTGTTGGCATTTTGTCTTTCCCACTTACTGGCTCCCTCACCTTTGGTTCCCCACCTTGCATCCATGGACATCTGTATGCCACATGGCCCCACTGGTTGCATTCAAAACATTTAGTCCTAGCTCCTGGACATGTACCTGGACTAGTGGCTTCCCCTGCTACAGGCGGATTCTGTTGGGGCAGTCTATGCTGCCCACCATGGGTTCCTTTAGTCCCATGAGCAGTACTGGGGGGTCATTTCCTGTGCAGGGTTGCCCTGTCTGCTAGGTATAGGTCTCTCTTCTTCCCCAACTCCTCTGAAGTAGCACACTGTCTATCAGCTAACCAGATCCTCATGTCCTCAGGCAAAGTGCTAAGGGCTTGTTCCCTTACCAAAAGGTCTGCCAGCCCTTCAAAAATGGTGAACTGACATCCACTCACCCAGCTTTGAATATAAGTGCTCAGTTCAGCAACATATTCACATACATTTTCATTTGCCTTGTGTCTGTGCTCACAAAACTTTTTCCTATACATTTCAGGTGTTAGCTTAAAACATTCTAATAAATGTCTTTTTACAGCAGTATAATCAAAACAGTCAGTGTCATGTATTTTTGCTAAAGAAGTTACAGCTTTACCATGGAGTAAGGGGGTCAGGAACCGTACCCAGAGCCTTTGGTCAACTTCATACTGTTTACATACCCGCTCAAACATATGAATGAAGCTATCAAAATTATCCCCCTCTTTAAACTGTGGAAGAAATTTATTGACCTTTTGTGCTTCTGGGGTCAGGCTACTCCCTTCCCCATTACCTCCATACTCTGGCGAAGAGTCAGCATTTCCCTCTCATGCTTTGTCTGCCATTCCTGTTCTTCAGCTTCTAGGCTCCTCATTCTCTTGGCTGCTTTTAGTTCCATACGCCTGGCCTCCAACTCAAGTCTTTTTAGCGCCAGCTGGATTTTTAAGTCACACTGACTAACACTAAGCTAACAAAAGAAATAAAACAATTGTGATCTGAACTGCGTGGCTGTTTTAGAGTACAAAACACTTTTAGAAATCGCTGTACATAAGCTACAGGAATTTGCTCTACCCTCACCACTACAAGCCAGTTAGTATGCGAAGTAGATCCCACCACTGCCACCACTTGTGATAACCATGCCCTGGCCCAGCAATCAATGAGCCTCAATACTCACCACTAACACCAGGGAGATCATCTCCGAGAAGAGAAGAAAGGATAACTAATACACACAGTAAAGTACAATTTCCCTTAAGTGTACACAGAGATCACAGTCAGTCTGGGGCTGGTTGCTCCCTTGCTCACGAGGTCCCCAATAAGACTCCCCACTGGCACAGCTATAGGGTCCAGGTCTCAGCCTAACTGGGCAAGCTAAATCCTCCAGTACCCTCTCTGTCCAACCAGTGCTTCGTGTCCCTGCCAAGTAGTTGACACAACACACACACACTTTGAGATAAGTATTTATACAACTTCACAGACACTCCTGGGAAAGGCTGACACAGATTCTCCAACTGTGCCCCTTTACCCAGACTATATGGTAGTAATTACTGCTACCACCCAGTTAATAATATCAGCTACTAAAAGGCCCTTAAAAGGATGTCCAATTTTTACTGTGCAATATTACTATCCAATGGTAGTATGACTAACAGTCAAGGCTTACTTTAGAGTGGCCTATTACATAACCTCTATAAATATGCAGTGTACTCTAGAGCTTATCTCTACACAAATCAGCCACAGGTAGAAGGTTTTAAAAATATTTAATAATAAATAATTAAAACACAAGACAAAACTACTACGTCACAGAGATATCTAAGAGTTCAGAGATCACACAGAAACTTAAAATAATACAGTAGGACAGGTCTGATTTCAAAGAAAAATACCTAATTAATCTTTACTAGCTTTAACTATTCCTACAAGAAATCACAGTGCTAAAACTTACATGTGAGCACAAGGCAGAGTGCTCATAAGTGGATATCCAAGATCAAAATGCTCCAGGTCACTTGTGAGAAATAGTATTTAAACATTACTAACAAACATGTCTCCAAGGCCCTCCCCAAATTACACCATTTTTGACACGTAGGTTTTCCCAGGCAAACAAACTGCATTATTTAGCCATCTAACACCAGCTCCGAACTGTACAGCAATAGAAAACATTTCACATGTACATGCTAGCAGAAACCAGAACAATAAATCACCTTCCACATGTAAATTCTGATCATAAACTTTAGCCTTAAAACAATGGGCATGAAACCTTCATCCAGATGCACTGGGGCCGACTTGTAAAACATTAAAGAGATACATAAGATCTTTTCAATTTCAAAAGACACATTTGAAATACTTGGCTTGGTTTTCCTTACAGCAGATGGCAATGTTGCAACAATCTTGAAGTTCACATTTTACAGTGTTTTCTTACATTTAAAACTCAAGCCTGTATTTACATTTATTTATACAGTTGATAGAATTATGTATCAAATTATGTTTGACTAGGCTGGCAGCCTTCTCCCATCTCTCCCCAATCGTCACACCTACGAAAGTGCATGTGCTTCCTTTTTGTGGATTAAAACTGTGTTTTTATATTGGAAACTACAGCCTCTTCATTTGGGTCCTTTTGGTTTTTATCTTGTTATTGGATTCTGCTTTGTTCTTGGACCTGACTGCTCACAAAGTGTGGTGATAGTTTTTTTTTTATCATTTTATCTATATTTTTGTACTACAATGAGAGTTTTTAACCATCTATTTATTTCATCTTATACAGATTTTATATGTTACATATATAATACAGTTTTTCCTGTCTTTTCCTTTAAAGGGGGGGGGGTGTCAGTTTAAATAATGTATTAATTGTTTAATGATTTTTTTACCCAGTTTTTATGTACTATATAAAGTGATTGTGTGATTATATTTATTATCTGATGAAGTTCTGAAGTGGTCAGTACGAAAGTGCTTATCATTTGTTTTATTCTCTTCAATAAACTCCAGTATTGGTTTTATTGAATTTGGCTGAATAGGTACATTTATTTACTGTGGAGTGGTTCTTCTTCCTGTTCCTGCTTGGCATTTCTGTGTTTTGCAACAGTTTTTTTTTGTTGTTGTCTTTTTTTTTTTACTGTCTCTGAAGTGTACCTGTAGCTAAGATTCTATGGGTTACACATACCTTTGTTTCCAGTGGAATGGGCTCCCCTTGGTTGACTCTGGGTCTGAGTTGAAGATGGCAGAGGTCGCAGAGTTCCTGTAGTGTGTCCCTGTCCATCCTGTATGCTGCACAATTTCCACAACACGTAGGTTGTGAAAAGTTACTCTGGGCCTGAAAATGCTTCTCCTTCTCAGCCTAGGGCTTAGAGCAGCAGCAGCATTGGCTTCAGCCTGTAGCACATACAAATATATTAAAGCAGCAGCAGCCCCTAACATTCTGTCCATGTAGACTCCCTTTCTGCATCCGTATTCCAAAAGTTTTGGAATATGCAGGAAAAAATCAGCACAGAGTCTACACAAATGCTTTATAGCTTGTTGAATAGCTAAATTATGTTGGATTTGTTAATTAGCATGCAGTTCAGCTGCTTATGCTGTAATTAGCATGCCAAGGCATTTCCCTTCTTTGCGTCGTGTTGCACACCTGTATACAGCTCTTACTGAATCTGAATTTCATTACTAGCATGTGCACATCATGTCATGCACACACACCCCCCCTTAAAGGAAAAGACAGGAAAAAACTGTATTATATATGTAACATATAAAATCTGTATAAGATGAAATAAATAGATGGTTAAAAACTCTCATTGTAGTACAAAAATGATGTGCACACACTTCAAAATGACCATGTAGGCTTTATTGAATCCCCCTGAAAGTGTTTTGCAAATCTAGAGGTTGGAGAAATCGTTTGGTAAACAAAGAAAAAATGTGGATCATGAATTTGGGAGCACTTTTTAAGCCTGGCCTTAATGAATATTTATGATTTCATAGAGTAGTTTTGTTATAGTTGATTTGTCTTTAAGATGGCTTTACTCTTTATTATGCTTTGGTATCATTTCTGGTATTTAAACAGTGTCAGATTCTGGGTGAGGTTATGTTACTGAAGAGGATCCTTTGTGCATCGAAACCGGTCTAACGATCCCGTTTGTTGTCTGTTTGCTGCATACATTTTTTTTTTTTTTGTGGTTAATTATGGATGTTTTTTTCCAGTCTTGTACACTATCTTGGGTGGAATCCTGCAATCCTTCTGTTTTGGAAGATTAGTGATATTAGCACTGGTATTAGGGTAGGCGAAAACAAAAAATGAAGGGTTGAAACATTAACCTGTAAAAAGTTAAATACTAGGTTTACTGTTTTTCCTTTAATGTTAATTGCATAAAAATGTTGATAGTTGATTAGGAATTTCAAAGTGGTGTAATACTTCACAACTTCACATACAGATATTTTGTTTATTGGATACCAACTTGTTACACACAACAAAAAAGGGGCAATTTGAACATTGCTGTGACAAGAAAGTTTTGCGGAATCTATATGAATAACAGCTCAGGCATAGCTGTTTTGGTTGTGAATGCTTATGTCACAATACTAAATGTTCAAAGCTTAATTTTAGGTAGATTATCTGTATTAGATTGTCACATAATAGGATGGACTGCTTAATTAGTAGTGGTTTATTACTAGAACAGCATTAACAGAGAAGTGTCTTATTGCTGAAGTTATTAGAAATTATGTAAATTTAAACTTGGATATACTTATCATAGTAAAATAAAAAACATAAAATAGGAAGAGATGTTAACATTTTTAAAAGATGTTATGTAGTATGGTACCTATAAAAAAGGTGTTTTGAAAACTGAGATTGCCTTTATGATTTATAACCATAGTCTGATAAGTGCTCATAGCGCCAGTGATATTCATATATATGCCAAAGCCACTACGTTGTATGACCATAAATGCCTTCTCAATACCCCCTATCAGACCACAACTCCTTTCTCGAAGAGGGCCATACCCGTCAATCCCAGAGTAAATTGCAAATAGCCATCCAGTCATCAAGTTTATGTTACCCATCCAGTCATCTAGTATGTTACCCATCCAGTCATCTAGTTTATGTTTAAAAGAAGACAGGGAGTTGCACTGCCTAACATGCAGGAGTTGTTTATTCCAGAGGTTTGGGAGGTAGGGTATGTAAACCTGTCCCTCCAACATGCTTTATTTACCTATTGCTGAAAGTTTAGGTCCCTGGATGTAGTACTGGTAGATATTAGACTTGCATAGAAATGGGAGATCCAGGACAATTAGGTTATAATGGCACAGTAAGTAAGACAGAGATATCCCTTGAAAAATCTGTAAGACACTGAATAAAGGCAAAGAGCTTCCAGCCTCTTGTTTGCTCAAGGATATTAGGCCTCTGATCATTTTGGTTATTAACAGTTGGGGTCTTTCTAGTTGTTTAATATGTTTAGTGAGTTATCCTAAAGGGGGTTTCTACTTGGAAACTGGTCTGATTGATGCTGAGTATAAGGGAATTATTATCTCTTTAGATCTTGATGACATTCCTTTGGCAATTAGCTGGACTAAATAAAAGGATTTCCTGACAACCGTTGTTGCATTATGTCAAAGGAGAGGAAGCCATTAACCAAGCACCTAGGTCTCTGACTATATTTTCACTTTGTAGTGGTGTGCTGTCTTTGAGCACACTTGTCACAATGGTTAAGGTTTTCACCTGCCCAAAACAAGCTGAGTGTCTTAATCTCAACCTTACCCAAGAGTGGAGTTGAGGGCAGCAGCAGCAGCAAAAACTCTAGAAGGTGCCCTGTAAGGGGAAGAGTTATATAGGCCAACTGCTTTGGGCATCTACTGTGTTGCATAGTATTCTAAAGATAGGAGAACACAGTTCACAGACTGCATGTTATGGGAGGGCTAGCCACTCAATGGTCTAAAATATGAGTCAAGGTGATTTGGTTGTGTTGACAAATGCCACCCAAGATGGGCATGGTTATTTGCCAGTGATAAGTGGGTTGAGGGGCTGATCTACTCTGACTTACGCCTGGAACCCAGGCTTATGGTGGAAGGGATGTATGTGCCCCTGTTGGTCAGTGTTTGTCCACTATAAAGCCCAAAGGGCCTGAGTCAGTAAGCTACTGGCTGGACACTTGCCCGGCTTGGGTTACCTGGGATAGCACTGTTGAGATAAAACTGGATATAAAGTAAATCAACCTGTCAAACATGATCTAAGAATTGCTATATTTTTTGTAGGTTCACTGAATGGACAGAGCTTGAAAATGGATGACATGTTAGTAATTAGGAGGAGGTTGGACATACTGGACAGGCAGTGCAGCAAAGCCACTTCCATTTGGTTTGGGATCCAGAGCCTACTACTCAGGAGTAGGACAGGCTAGAAATGGTGTGAAGGTAGTAAGGGAGAGGCTTCAGAAAACAGAGAGATGTCATCAGAATTAGTGACAGACTCATGGCATTCAGACTCCAGTGTAATGATGGGCATAGTCTGTAATTATGAATACTGCCCTCACAACACAGTTGTGACAATTAGGAAAAGAGTACATTCAGACAGCAGATGCAAGACCTACTAGATGAAGTAGGATAGCATAAATTGGTGTTGATAATGGGTGACCTGAATGCACATGTTGGCACAGACAGAAGAGGATATCAGGAATGCCTGAGACCACAGGGGTGGGGAACAGGAATAAAGGAGAGGCAATTCTAGACTTCTGTCTGCTAAATGGCTTGATGGTGACCAAAATATGGTTCAGCAAGATAGAAAGTCACAAGACCACCTACAAGAGTGGTCACCATGCAGCTCAGGTAGACTTCTTCCTAGTAAGGGATGGGCAGTGGAGTAGAATCTGCTATTGCTAAGTCATCCCCAATGAAACAGTCGGCCAACAACGTGAACCACTAGTTGCCACATTCAGCTGAAAATAGTGGTCGGAGAAGGCTCTAAGGTCAACAGAGACCAGGCTGGAGACTTGGAAGTTGACAAGGAAGAAATTACAACAGTGCAAGGAATTACTCAAGGCTCTTGCACCTCAAGAAGAAGAGGAGATAGGTGCATTTGATGAAGAGTGGTAGCACCTCAACACAACATCTGTGAGGACTACAGAATAGGTATGGCCAAACTAAATATGGAAATAAGGTAGCAGAATATAGAAGTGTAGGAAGTTATCAAAAGAAATTTTACCACAATATTCCTTCCCTTTTCTCTTTCATTGCTGTTGTCAATAAGCACAAAATTATCATTTTGTGAAGTCACTTCCTTTTAAGCTATTTGAACGCGTTTACCCTCCCATTGTATTCTATAGCTCCAGAGTACTGAGTGCCCACCCTGCCAACCAATGTTGCTCTCTTATATTTAGTGGTCTTGAATTGCCTGCCCTTACTGTAATTTGTCTTTGAGAGCTCCTCCCAGTCTGATCTTATCTGCTTATATTAGTGAATATTAGAAGAAAAAATGGAGCTGTTCCTGTCGTTAGACTGCTAAAACCTGAGTTACCACCTTTTAAAATCTATTAACACCTGGGACTAGACTGACACTGACTAAAAAGCCTTTTGTATATTTTTTTGTATTCTACTATAATTACATATACTCTTTGCTGCCTTTACATCACTGCTGTAAAAGACTAAGCATTCAACAGAATGGAAGGTCAGCCTATTAATTTCACATCTCTGTCCAGCCTTTTAACATTGGGTTTCCTATGACAGTTTACTAACTGCTCACAGATAATGAACGAATTGTCAGCACTAATAATCCCATCTGTGAGAGGTGCAAGTACCTAATTAATCTGGAAGCTTCCTTCTAATTTAAAAACTTGCAGTGTGTGCTTCCTACACCTTCAACATAATCCTTCATTAATCATACCAAAATGACTTTTGCAAGGGGTGTAAAGAAATCATTCCTAAAGCTTCCCAGAAATAAGAATATTAAGTCTTAGCAAAAATCAGGATATTTATCTAGCTCATGCATTTGTACCAAAAATTGTCATGGTGATCAAAAACACACAAAATCTACCATCTCTGAATCACTGTAGCAGAATAAATGTTTTGGTGATAGATGTCTCTATTATCAAGCATATTAACTCATAAGCCTTGGCAAAGGTTACATTAATTCCTCTTTCAGGCACCAGGATTTCCGACATTACAAGGACAATTAGCACCCTATCTTTTGACATATATAGGACTACGGCATGGTAGTGGTGTATGCAGGACTGAAACACTCGAGATGTAAAATACTGAGGGACATGCTGAGAAACATGTCAGAACTTTCCATGCATGCAGCGAATGCAGGTAAGACCCTGGTTCTGAGTGGAATCCTTCCTTTACCTCAAATGATGACTAGATACAAACAAAATATATTTGGCTGCCTTAACTGGTTAAATTGCTGGTGTAATTTCTGGGGATCCTGAATGTGTCAGCATGGGACAAGATGCTCAACAGTTTGTATCACTAAGGATGGCCTGCACTTCTCGTTGCAAGGCTTTCAAATACCAGCTAAAGCCCTTGGTGTCCCCTAATGCCTTTTTAGGCAGAGTCCAATTGCTGGACATTCCAGTGTAACTAACATAGCAGTCCCAAAACTGGATCATATTAAGACTGCACTACTGCACTCTGGAAATCTAAACAATAAATTGCATGATGTTGAAGCACTCCTTCATTTGGAAAGCATCCATGTCTGCATAATTGGTTTAAATGCATTTAGTGCATCCCCCCCTCCCATACCTGAGTATTGCACTTTTCAGGTCTTCAGATCAGATAGCAGCTATTATGGAATGTCCATATTTGTCAAAGAACCCTCCAGGGAGATCCTAATGGACCCACAAACTAAAGTTATTGAGCTGTAGATCACTCTAGACATGGTTAATTATCAACTAATAGCTTGCTATAGTACACCTTCTTAGTCCACTGATGACCGCATATTGTTATTCTGTGTTTTACATTATCCCCTTATTAGCAAAAATTCCATTATTCGGCTGACTTTAAATATTCTTCAGTAAGCTGAAACACCTATACCTCCAAGGTAGGGTGTGCCCTAAATCTTCTAGATATAATAAACAAAAACTTTCTTGAGCAGTTGGTAAAGAAGCTTACTAGAGGGCACAGCATTTTCAACCTGGTCTTTTACAAATATGGCCTTTTCTTTCCCTACTCTTTTGGCATCTCCTTCCTCAGGAAAATCTGACCATAAACGTGTGACCATCTCCTTTAAACTCCTAAAAGCCAAAAGACCCTACACCAAACTCCACTGAATTTAAAGACTAAAAACATAGCAGCTTCATATTCAGTGATGAAATATCAAAGTCCAATTATGACTGCATCATCACTGACCTTAGTCAGTCAGCAAGCGTCACTGAGGAATTTTACACACATTTAGAAAAACAGAGCTAGCAGACTCTACCAGAAATGGGTATCATGAGAAGTTCAAAACTAAACCACTCTGGTGGTCCAAAACCATCTCTACAACAAAAGAAAAATTCCTTACATTATGTAGCAGATCCAAAACCCCTTTTCTCATGGAAAATATCAAAAGTATTGCAACAAAAAACTTAAAAAAAAAAACTATGAAGTCCACTAAACTAAACTCAGACTGCCCTCTGACGCTAAAGAAAATTATGCATCTTTCTTTAGCTATGTTGGAAAACTAAGAAGCAGTAGTCTGTATTGTTTTGGACTTCAAATTATTCAAAATATGCCTCCTTTTCTGACCCAGTAGACATTGCCAGCATCCTTGCAAACAAATTCATGCCGGCTTTATCCCTGAGACTTCTGTCCAAAGCCCTCAAATACCCAAATTTCTTCCTCACCCAAGGATCTGAAAAGATCTTTTAATGAAATTGATAACAAAGACAGAAAATGCTTCTTCCATGGGACCTGTTAATATACCTGTCTGATTAGTTAGTAATGTTTAACATGCCCTTACAGACTCATTGTTTAATTGTTTAATCTATGTTTTAACTACTAGTTTTACTCCTCATGAGTGGTGCACTGCAGTCATGATGCCCTTCCATAAGGGTAACCTTACAGGTGACCCACATAATTACATACCAGTCTTACAAACCTCTTCTGCAAACAATGCAGTGTATTAAACCTGACCTCATAAACTACAATAACAAGAATCTTATTTGACTTGATACATAATAGTCTGACTTTTTAAAGGTTAGAGCCCTTCTCTTGAATGGCAAACATCTTTCATAGGATTATGGCGGTTGTAGATTGTAGCGATGCAGGACACATGACATATCTTGACCTGGCCAAGGCCTTCAATACCACTCCACTTACTAACATAATATAGAATCTAAATGTTCTAAAAATTGACCCATATGTGGTAAAATAGATGGCAAACTGGGTAAAAGACACAGTGTTGGTTTCATCATTCTTTATTGAAATGTATGAATGTGATCAGCACTATCACTCTGGGTTCAATTCTGGGACATTGCCTTTTTGGCCTTTACTTCACAGACAATTAGACGGATTGTCAAGACCTCTGCCTGACAAAGTCTGCAGTTGACTGCAAATGGGGGCTGGGGGCTTTTAAGCCACCCATTAACACCTAAACCCTCCAGAAGTAACTATGTAATATACTTTTGGTGTACTAAAAATAGGCTGAAACTAATTGTTAAAAAGTGTAGTATTGGCAGTTTTGGTAGACAGCCCCTCTCCCACCATACTGTCTATACAAAACATGACTATAAAATGAAAGTGTAGTCAGGGGCCTAGGCCTAGGAAATTGAGTTGATAACTCCATCACTTTTGCTATAATGATCATCAGGAAATCCTTTTATTTTGTACAAGTAGTTTCCATAGGCATATCTTCAAGATCTAATGAGATAATCACCCCCTTCTACTCAGCATTGATCAGACCAGTTAACTACAGCAGCCCTTCAGGATGTATCTTACTGTTTGTTGTTTGTCTTTTTGGCTTTTCCCGGTTAGGGGTCACCACAGCGGAACTATGGTCCGCTAATGATTGGCAGTCAATGTTTTATGGTGCCGAGTTGCTAGCCTGAAGCCCAACCTTCAGCGAAGGAATGCCCATTCACACATGTCTTTCGGAGGCCACTCGACCGTGGGGAGGACATGCAGACTCCACACAGAATGCGCTCCAGCTGAGACTCGAACAGGAGAACCTCTTGCTGTGAGGCAACAACGCTACCGCTGTACCACCGCGGATTTCAACCTTAAAGATTCCTTGACAAAAAAGTCACAGGTCTAAAGTCCCTGAGCTAGTAAGAGAGGCTGGAAGCTCTATCATTTTTTTCAGTGTATTTTTAGACTTTTGAGGAGATCTGCATTTCCCTTACCACACTTTAAAATACTCAGCTGTCTTGGGCTTCCTGTGTCTCTGCAAATCCAATGGCTCCACCAGTACTAAAACCAGGGACAACAGATAAATAAAAAAATAAAATAAAATATGGTGGAGGGACAGGTTTATAACCTAGCACCTCACAAATCTCTGGAATAAATGTCCTCTGCATGTTAAGCAGCACAAGTCGCTATGCTCCTTTAACTGTAGCCCTGGGACTGACTGCTGTGGGCCTTCAGGAGAAAGAGGGCATGGCCTGAGGGAGGGTACTGGCAAGGTATTATTCGTTGTAAGACTCAATGTCCTCAGAATATCTATAAATTATATGGTACCTTCCAGCTACTTCAGATGTGATTCCTGTATTTCAGTGTTAATATTTTTAATGTTCTGTATATAACTAGTGATTCTTATGCCAAATGCTAAAACATGAAAGTTGTTGAAATTTTATTCGCTAGTATTAGTTCTACCATGTTTTTTTCACTACTATGCTTTATGTTAGGTGTGTTAGGATATTCCCTTCTTTTTTCTGCTTTTGTCTTTGCCTATGTTTGCTCCATTTAAAAGCATTGTTCTTGTGCATCTTCAACACTGCTAGTTAAGCTGATCTTTTTGTCCTTTTTTTCTCTCCCCTTGCTTTCTTTCTTGTGGTGACTTGCTTTTGATCTTCTTCCACAGACGCATCCATGATTACCATTCATTTGCTATTATTTATTCATTTTTTTATAGTCCTGAAAAAAAAAGATTCACTAGGAACAAAAAAAGTTAAAGAAGAAAGAGAAACAATGAGAAAGAGAACAACAAATTCAGAGCAAAGTTCACCAGTAGTGAAACTTATTTCTCTTCAGAATGCTGATGGCTCCTGGAAGTTGGATAAGGAATTTGCTGCACTCATGGCATTAAGTGAAAAGGAGCTGAGCAGCAAAATACCAAAACAAGTAAGTGAATGTTTAGCAGCAGCAGTACATACACTGTTCACCGCTAGATGACACAACACGTAGATTGTTTTAAAATCTAAGTACCTTTTTATGTTAAGACATATTCATTTTAATGAAAATTACCACAAATCCTGGATTAGTTAAGGTAGTGTTCTAGTATTGTGGTATCGTTGAAAAAGGCAACACTTAGTGAGGTTACTTAACCATCAAAAAACTATAATAACAGAAATATAAGGTGCTCTTTCTTTCCTTCATGTGTTTTTAAATTTACTCTATTTCTTTGCACAGAACCCAGTATAGACAAGCACATAAATGAAGTTTATGAAAGAAGGAGCTGAAATGGTGGTTTTAATTCCTGTTACTCCTTATCAGTAAGCACACCGATGTTAAGTGTTCTTTTATGATCTTCTTGTATGTTCAATGTATGCCTTTTTTGGTATGTATAAGGCAGGTCTTCTGTTTGAAAAGGTGTTCACATTTGAAATTAAGTCTAGTTCTGCAAGTAATTTGATATCTTCAGAGATGTACTATATAACATAGAAGATTATGACTGTGTCTCTGATCATAACCAATTTATGTGTTCAAGATATAGAGGTCAAAGACTTCCAAGATGGCTGCACACTGAGTAACAGCTTGTTTCTAGCTCTCCCAGTGTGAAAACAGAAACTCAGCAGAGAAGGCCAGTAGACTTGTGTTTATGGGTAAATTTCAGTAACTGGCTAATAAGTGCACTGTCTGGATGCCAGGAATAAAGAAACACAGAAGACCAGGAAAAATCAGCTACAAAAAGTGAGGAAGAAACACTGTCAGGGGAGAGTTCTGCAGCTCTTCAGAAAAAAAGTAATGCAACCTTCAGACATGACTTCCAGTAACCTACAGAAAGGTATAAGACAACTGCATACAGACCTGGTTAAAATAAAAAAAACACTGGTAGAGTATATCAACACAAACAGCAAAAGGCTGGAACAAATGGAAGAGGCTTTAAACAGATATTCCGATGAGATGATCATCATCATCATCATTCTCTTTCGGCTTTTCCCGTTAGGGGTCGCCACAGCGGATCATCTCTTTCCATTTCTTCCTATCCTCTGCATCTTGCTCTGTCACACCAACCGCCTGCATGTCCTCTCTCACCACGTCCATAAACCTTATCTTAGGCCTTCCTCTATTCCTCTTACCTGGCAGCTCCATCCTTAGCATCTTTTTCCCAATATACCCATCATCCCTCCTCAGCACATGTCCAAACCAACGCAATCTCGTCTCTCTTGCTTTGTCTCCAAACTGTCCAACATGAGCTGACCCTCTAATATACCGATTCCTAATCCTATCCATCCTAGTCACACCGATTGCAAATCTTAACATCTTTAACTCTGCCACATCCAGCTCTGACTCCTGCCTTTTTGTCAATGCCACTGTCTCCAACCCATATAACATAGCTGGTCTCACTACACTCTTGTAGACCTTCCCTTTCACTCTTACGGATACCCGTCTGTCACAAATCACTCCTGACACTCTTCTCCACCCATTCCACCCTGCCTGTACTCTCTTCTTCACCTCTCTTCCACATTCACCATTACTCTGAACTGTTGATCCCAAGTACTTAAACTCGTCCACCTTTACCAACTCTACTCCCTGCATCCTCACCATTCCTCTACCCTCCCTCTCATTTACACACATATATTCTGTCTTAGCCCTGCTGACCCTCATTCCTCTGCTCTCTAGAGCATATCTCCACCTCTCCAGAGTCTCCTCAACCTGATTCCTACTCTCACTACAGATCACAATGTCATCTGCAAACATCATAGTCCACGGGCCTCCTGTCTGATCTCATCTGTCAACCTGTCCATCACCACTGCAAATAAGAAAGGACTCAGAGCTGATCCTTGATGTAATCCCACCTCCACCTTAAACGGATCTGTCACTCCCACTGCAGTCCTCACCACTGTCACACTACCCTCGTACATATCCTGTACCACTCTTACGTACTTCTCTGCCACTCCCGACTTCCTCATACAATACCACAACTCTTCTCTAGGCACCCTGTCATATGCTTTCTCCAAGTCTACAAAGACACAGTGCAACTCCTTCTGACCTTCTCTGTATTTCTCCATCAACACTCTCAGAGCAAACATTGCATCTGTAGTGCTCTTTCCTGGCATGAAACCATACTGCTGATCACTAATCATCACCTCCCTTCTTAACCTTGCTTCCACTACTCTTTCCCATAACTTCAAGCTGTGACTAATCAGTTTTATCCCTCTGTAGTTACTGCAGCTCTGCACATCACCCTTATTCTTAAAGATAGGCACCAAAACACTTTTTCTCCACTCCTCAGGCATCCTCTGACTTTCCAAAATTTCATTAAACAATCTAGTTAGAAATTCCACTGCCATTTCTCCTAAGCACCTCCATGCTTCCATTGGTATGTCATCTGGGCCAACAGCCTTTCCATTCTTCATCCTCTTCATAGCTGCCCTTACTTCCTCCTTGCTAATCTGTTTCACTTCCTGATTCACTATCCCCACATCATCCAACCTTCTCTCTCTCATTCTCTTCATTCATCAGCCTCTCAAAATACTCTTTCCATCTACTCAACACACTCTCCTCTCTTGTGAGTACCTTTCCCTCACTATCCTTTATCACCCTTACATGCTGCACATCTTTCCCAGCTCTGTCCCTCTGTCTAGCTAATCGGTACAGGTCCTTTTCTCCCTCTTTAGTGTCCAATCTCTCGTACAACTCTCCATATGCCCTATCCTTAGCTTTTGCCACCTCTCTCTTTGCCATGCTCCTCATCTTCTTATACTCATGTCTACTTTCTTCATCTCTTTGACAATCCCACTTCTTCTTCGCCAGCCTCTTCCTCTGTATACTCTCCTGTACTTCCTCATTCCACCACCAGGTCTCCTTGTCCTCCTTCCTCTGTCCAGATGTCACACCAAGCACCTTTCTAGCAGTCACCCTTACTAGTTCTGCTGTAGTTACCCAGCTATTCGGTAACTCTCCACTGCCTCCCAGTGCCTGTCTTAACTCTTCCCTAAACTCCACTTCACAATCACCCTTTTTTAACTTCCACCATTTAATCCTTGGCACAGCTTTCACATTCCTCCTCCTCTTCTTGATCACCAACGTCATTCTACATACCACCAATCTATGCTGCTTAACTACACTTTCCCCTGCCACCACTTTACAGTCTCCAATCTCCTTAAGACTGGCCCTCCTACATAGTATATAATCAACTTGTGAGCATCTTCCTCCACTCTTGTACGTCACCCTATGCTCCACCCTCTTCTTAAAATACGTATTCACCACAGCCATGTCCATCCTTTTCGCAAAATCCACAATCATCTGACCTTCTGCATTCCTCTCCTTAACACCATACCTACCCATCACTTCCTCATCCCCTCTGTTCACTTCACCAACATGCCCATTAAAGTCCGCTCCAATCACTAGTCTCTCACCCTTGGGTACACTCACCACAACTTCATCCAACTCACTCCAAAATTTCTTTCTCTTCCATCGCACACCCAACTTGAGGAGCATATGCACTAACAACATTCATCATTACACCATCAATTTCGAGCTTCATAAACATCACTCGGTCAGACACTCTCTTCACGACTAAAACACTCTTGGCATATTGTTCCTTTAGTATAACCCCTACCCCATTTCTCCTGCCATCCACACCATGATAAAACAATTTGAACCCGTTTCCTAAACACCTGGCCTTACTTCCCTTCCATCTGGTCTCTTGCACACACAATATATCAACCTTCCTTCTCTCCATCATATCAACTAGCGCTCTTCCTATACTAGTCATACTGCCAACATTCAAAGTTCCTACCCTCACTGCCACACTCCTAACCTTCCTCCTATCTTCCTGCCTTCGGGCATGCCCTCCTCTTCTCCTTCGGCCAACAGTAGCCCAATTTCCGCCAGCACCCTGTTGGCTAACAGTACTGGTGGCGGTCGTTGTTAACCCGGGCCGCGACCGATCCGGTATGCAATTATGAAAAGTTCTCCGCATCAGTAATTTTTGGCAGAAGTTTTACGCCGGATGCCCTTCCTGACGCAACCCTCCCCATTTATCCGGGCTTGGGACCGGCACAAAGAAATGCACTGGCTTGTGCAAGCTGCAAAAATCAGAGGTTGAAATGAAGAAAATGCTGGCTGAATATGAGACTGCTTATAAAGAGATGTTTAAAAAAATAATAGAATTAGAGGAAAGAGCACATAGGGAAAACCTGAGATTTTCAGATATACCTGAGAAGCTGGAAGGAACAGATGCATTCATTTTGTGAAAGCACAAATAAGCAACTGGTTGGTATTCCACAGCAAGAACTGTTAGTTGAGCGGGCACATTGTGTGTATGCTCCAAACTTGAGAATGCAATCCTAGCAGCAGAAGGAGTTGATTCTAACAAAACTGTGGAAGAAGGACAAATACTGAAAGTGGCAGACAGCAAAGTGTTTGTGGAGAATGATTACTCGTACACCAGGGAAAAGAGAAGTATATTCATTCCACTATTCAGAAAATGTCAAGATGCAGGTGTGAGATTCAAACTGCTGTATCCAGCTGTCTTCAAGGTAGTCTTCCCTGGAGGGACAAATTTATTTTTTGATGAAATGCATGCTAAGGAGGAAATACAAAAGTTTGAGCTGTGAAACAGAAGGAGATTCTGCTTCTTGTTCTTCTGGTAATACAGACCACAGAGACACTGTACAGTTTTGAGAAATATAGGCAATGCAATGATAAAAAAGTGTTGCCTAGTTAAAAGGCATGATAAAGTTCAAATTAGTGTACTTTTTCATTACTGCATGGGGAAATGACTGATTAAGAACTTTTGTTTTAAGAGAGAGAGCAAGTAAATGAAAGATAATATAGAATAATGTGAGGCTTTTTTTCTAGCAGTTGCATGTATTTATACTAAGTAGCATTTCTCCAGCTGGTCTTCATGTCTCTATGGAGACAATCTGATAAAGAGAAACTGGAGACGGTCTGGTGGAAGGGAATTGGCTGAGAGAAAAGAAAAAAAAAGAACAGAGAAGTTGGCTAGGACATAATGTTCTCTGAAAACAATCAGGTTATCTCAGGTGTTACAGCTGTAAAGGTAATGCAAAAACAATTAGAACTGAAGTACATTTTTCTTAGTTTACAATGCATGGGGATATTAATATAGATGGGTGGTTTTGTTTTGTTTTTTCTTTTTCACCCTTCTCTCTTTTTCTTTGTTCAGTTTTAAGAAATGTAGGCACTGCAATGAAAAAAAAAAAAGAAAAAGGAGGAAGTGAGGAGATAGGTGGAGAGAGGAAGGTTAGGAGAATGTGACAAAAGAAAAATCATTGTGCTTTTTCTCATGCTTGTGACTGGGTTAAAACCCTAGGTGTTATCCAGTAACAAGTTTATGACAAAGCATGTAAATGAAAAAGAATATTGTAAGACATTTTTTTCTGATAAACAAGGTACCGTTAGCAGTTTTGTGTCTGGTTTGCTTGTCACTAGAAGACAAGCTGATAAAGAGAAATGGCTTGGAGATCTGATGCTTACTGAAATCAGTCAAATGTTTTCTCAACTCGGAAGCTATAAAGACATACACAATCAAATAGCACTTACTAGTATCACAGGCTGTACCATGCACCTTAGCATGACTATCCTTTTGTTTTGGTTAATGTTAGCCTGTCTGTGAAGCTATCAGCTTAGAACTTATGTTCTTTTTAGGAAGCAAAAACTTCAGTATTTGAAGATGTACATTGTTTTGTATGTTATTATTAAGTTAATAGGTTTTACGAGGGTTTTTTTGGGTGGGGGTTGTTTATCCTGAGGGCTTTCAAAAACACAAAAAGTTATGTAAGATGTGGCAAAAGCGCAACTGGATATGACAAGAAACAATTGTATAAAAGACCAACCTGCCGAACAGTATATACATGTAACATAAAAGTTGGAACTAGACATTTAACAAAAAAGTAGTTATACATAAAATGTGGTAATAATAACTGTATAAGAAAATGATGTTTTCTGTAATGTCTTTCAATCTGAATGGACTTAGAGATAAACATAAAAAAGAAAGAGTAGTGAATTATATTAAAAATGTAGAGTGCAAATAGCTATGCTGCAGGATACATATCTGGAAAAAACTGAGCATGTGAATTTAATAAAGAAAGGTTTTCAGGATGGTTATTCAGTGGAATATTTGGGGCAAAGGAAAAGAGGAGTACTTATTTTATTTGCAAGAGGAGCTCCAATAGTGTTAGAAGAGGGAAAAAATATAATAATGGAAGATACATAGTACTAAGGGGCTACTGGGTAGGGAGGAGGATTACACTGGCATGCATTTACAACCCCCCTAAAACTGCTGTAATGGAGCTTAAGAAAATTCTGGGAGAAGTAATCAGCTTTCAGCAAGGAATATTACCATATAGGCAGGGACTGGAATTTGGTTTGCAACAGTGAAGATGTGTCTGGGGGGCCTAGAAGGAAAAATATAACAAAGGAGGGTAGATTTTTGAATAAATTCATGGAAAAGTTTGACATGGACGATGTGAATTCAGTACTAGGAGTTCGAAGTGAATTTACATACTACTCACCGAGATACAAAAACTGGGCCAGGCTAGATAGATTTTATATTTAACAGGAACATATGCACTTAATTGAAGGTCTTGAAATGCCCCCAATAACTATTTCAGATCATGCGCCAGTAATAACTAAAATACAAATGTAAAGTAATGAAATAAAAATGAGACACTGGCACTTTCCCACCTATCGGTTGAAAAGAGAGGAATTCAAGGAATGGGTTTTGGAATTAATTCAAGAGCTACTTGAGAAGAGCGAATTTTCTTTTGAGAACATAGTTAGGAATGGGATAAAATTAAAGTGGATTTTAATACTAGGCTGGAAATAAAAGAAAGGGGGATATGGTTAAGCAGTAACAAGAATTATTTAGAGGGATTGACAAATGTCAAAGTATTGCAAAATAGAGGAATCTCTCAGAACAAGAAAAGGACCAACTACAGAATGCTAAACAAAAAATAAGGGATTACTTCGACAATATGCACGAGTTTAGAAAGACTGCTGCTAAGCAACTGTTTTTTGATAATAATTCTAGAGCACAAAAACTTTTAGCACAACAACTCAGGCAACTGAAAGTGGATAGGGCTGTCACCAAGCTTAGGGAGCCTATAACAAGGGAGATAACAAGAGACCCTATAGAATTATTAGAAATATTATGGAAATTTTATGAAAGTTTGTATAAAGCGGAGAAATATAAAAGTCAAGAAAAGTTACAAATGAAAATGTTTATGGAAGAATTAAATAGAGGTAGATGAGGCTCAAATACTAACAGGATAGGAAGGGATGAGATAAAAATGGCTATGTATAACCACTCTACAGGACAGTCCCCAGGAATAGGTGGTATTCCTGTGGAAGTTTGGAATTCAGGAGAGAAAAAAACTGATAACGATTTGGAAGGTTTTGTTTAACAGTATTTTAAGAGGAAGCAAAGTACCAGCATCCTGGAAGAAGGCAGTGATAATGGTAATACCTAAAGAGGGTAAAGATCCATTGGATCCAGCTTCATACAGGCCCATTTCAATACTAAACCATGATTATAAAGTGTTTGTCTATAATGGCTAAAAGAATGGCAAAAGTGATACCAAAACTGATAGATATGGATCAGTGGGGTTTTGTGTAGGGAAAGCAAACATTTGACAATGTTAACAGAACACTGATGATCCAGAGGGAAGCAGAATGTAAGAAAATACCCCTTTTATTGGTGGGTCTTGAAGCAGAGAAAGCATTTGACAGAGTAGACTGAGACTTCATGAGCAGGGCAGTAGAAGCAATTGATTTCCCTGATACTATTATAAGGTTGATTAGAAGAATATATGAGGGATCTGATGTGCAAATAAAGGTGGGTGGGATCCTCTCCAATAATTTCTGCTTGAGTAGAGGAACCAGGCAGGGTTGTCTGCTTCCTCTTTGTTGTTTGCATTATATTTAGAACCACTGGCAAAGAAAATAAGGGATACAGAAATTCAAGGATATTATTGGTATGGTAATCAGGAAAAGCTGGTTCTATTAACAGATGATATAATTTTATACATGACAAAACCAAAAAGGGACATTACACTGTTATGGAACATTTTAAGGCAGTTTCAAATCTTCTCGGGATACAAAATGAATGAAGCTAAAACAAAGGCAATAGAGGTAAATTATGTACCCACATGTGAATTGATCCAACAATATCCATATTTATGGGGACACAATAAAATGAAGTATTTAGGAGTATGGATTAGAAATGACTGTGTTGTGGCAGCTAAGGTATGTGGGAAGTGACTAAATAGAAGATAATATAAAAATTGAGAAACTGGAAGCTTTGTTGTATGGATATGGATACGGATACTAAAATACAAGCCATTAAAATGTTTTTAGTCCCTTTAGCCTTATACACAGGTCAGCCATATTTTTATCAACCAGAGGAAGAAGCTGTGGATAGCAATTAAAAAAAGAGTTGAAGGATTTTATCTGGGAAGGGAAGACAGCAAGGGTCAAGTGGGATAAGCAGATTCTTCCAAAAGAACAAGGTGGACTAGGATTACCCAGTTTGAGGAGGTATTTTAGATCAACACAGTTAAGGCTCTTGTACATAGCACATACAGAAAACTATTACTCAAAATGGAAAGGAATTATGTTGATAGAGGGAGGAAGCTGAAGAAATAAGGAGAGATTGGGATTTTGGATGCAGACTGTTAAGGA
The DNA here is from genome assembly GCF_019279795.1 of Protopterus annectens. NCBI lineage: Eukaryota > Metazoa > Chordata > Ceratodontiformes > Protopteridae > Protopterus > Protopterus annectens. The sequence continues at coordinate 173,499,673 of NC_056750.1, read as the reverse complement.
GAACAACAAAAATCATACAGAGTATTATATTCATAAAATAGCAGTGAGAATTCTAAGTACAAAACCAGGACGAGAATGGAGAAAAGAGATTTTACTGATGGGGATGACTGTGGTCAGAGATACAGATAATGGGCAAGAAGGGGCTGAAATTTACTGGAGAAAACTGGCAAAGGAACCAAGGTATTGGGAGCAAATAACTAGAATGGGAAGAGGCCAAGAATTTATTTGGACTGCAGGTTAGAGATTCCCTTCCCTATCAAGGATTGCTATAAGTGTATAGGCAAAGAGAAAGAAATAGGGGGCTCCTGAATGAAAGACCAGCACTGGTAGAGTTTTTAATAGACTCTAGAACAGAAGTTGCCGTTAAAAAAGGAATATTAGTAAAGCATATAAATACTGCATGATAATTATAAGACTCAATCAGAGGAGCTTAGAAAGGGTTGAGAAGAGAGATTGGATAAGCAAATCACAAAGAGACAATGGGAGGTTATATGTATATCTCCCAAATATTCAACAAAGTCTAGAAGATGTAGGATCTTTGCCTGGAAGTGTTTACATAGGTATTTTTTATACCCGAAGTAGACTCCCAAGAATTTTTCCTCAGATGGATAACAAGTGTTGGAGGTGTGACAGGCAAGAAAGAGGTGCCTGGGAACATATTTTTGTAGGAGTGTAGTGAGCTGGAAGACTTTAGAAATTCCCTGCAGACCTCTCTGCCTGAGATGCTGGGTGAGCAGATTGGACTGACTTGGGAAATTATTTTTTTGAGTTATAATAGAGAATCAGAATTGACTAGACATAATAAAGCCTTGCTGAGTCTAATTATAGTGGCTGCCAAAAAAGCAATTACTAGAAAATGAAGAATCAAACCCAGATAACAAATACAAATCCACAATCCCAAACAAACTCAGTACACGGCAAGCAGCTTCCATGCACAGAAGTCCCTTTAATTCCATTGAAAAACTGACTAAAATGCTTTAAAAATACCACAAAATAAAAGCTAAATAGTTGAATGCTTTCGTCTGTTAATTCGACATCTTCAGAACTGGTAGCTGCAAACACAGTAAGCTTAAAATAGGCTTTCAAAAACACACACCCCTCCAAAATAACCAAGCAGAGTTAATATGCAAATAAGAAGCACAAACACCATGTTAAAAATAAATATGATCAATGATCACAGTGCTTTTAATAATCAGTGAGAAAAGTAATTATGATAAATCAACCAGTAATAGAAAAAAAAATAAAATACAGATGAACAATACATAAACCCCATAGGCTGCATCTTACCCAATCAAAGTTCCAGAGTGATAAAATGGACCAATAATAAAAGAGACCACAAGGACCAATAGTATGGACAGCAGTAATATCAATAAAGTCAACTAAAAAAATCAAACAGCTGGTGAAATTTGAACTCATAACCCCTAGTTTACGAGGCCAGTATGCTAACCTCTAAGCTAGTGTCAAAGTTTACTGGATCATAACTTTAACTCACTTAAAATTGAAAGTTCTCATTTAAACCAGGGGAATTTCTGGCATCCAACTTTAACTGTCAAAATAATTCACAATTCAAAAGTCTTGTCTGCCATTCACCCACAAAGGCTCCCTTACTGATCTGTTCAATCACAGAGAAAACAAAGGACCAAAAATCAACACATGAAGTAAAATTCTTAGCTAAAGCACTTTTACTGTCATTTTGTTGGATACTATAGGTTTTTGTTTGTCTTTTCGGCTTTTCCTGGTTAGGGGTCACCACAGCGGAACTCCAGCCCGCTAATGATTGGCAGTAGATTTTTATGGTGCCAAGTTGCCAGCTCAACGCCCAACCTTCAGCAGAGGCACGCCCATTCACACATGTCTTTTGGAGCCACTCGACTGTGGGGGAGGACATGCAGACTCCGCACAGAAGGCACTGGTGTGTTGATATATTCTATGATTGAAGGGATTATCAGTTTCCCCACATAGAACATTGAACAGGTGGCACATTGAGCCAGGTAAACCACTGTCTCAGAAAGACAGGTAAATCTACCACCTCTTGAGCATTTCCCAATTATTTGATAAATTTGCTCAGTGTATTCAGTTTCAGTAAACCTACACTGTTTACACCTTCCACACTTCTTTGTTATCACAACACCATTCCTCTGTTGATGCACCAGTGGTTTCTGTAACAAAGTTTTAGTATTAAATTTGCTTTTATATGAAAAGCTGGGCTGGCTCACCCATAATTTCTTTGTCTCATCCTGGTGCTGTAAAATAAACCAATTCTTATGTATAACCTTCCCAATGACCTTAGCATCCATGGTATAAAAAAGCACCGTGTTAGCACTGGTATCAAAACTGGATTCAGAATGAGATGTCATTGCACCTTGTAAACCAAATTTAATAATTGGTGCATAGGAGCCTCCAGCCATTCTATTGCCAAAATCTTGTCATGAAGGGGAGATAAGACCGAGTCATGGTAACCACATTCATGGAACACATCCATCAACATCACAAACTCTCTTAGACAACGTGAGTCACCAGAAGTTAGTCTGGACACATGGATCAGTTGACTCTTTAATATCCCCTTTTTTTTTTAAAAAAAAGGATGATAACTGGAAAAGAACAAATAGGAATTACAATAGGTAGGTTTCCTGGAAATCCTAGTGTCCAGCCCATTAACACTTGATCATACCAGTTCAGTGTCCAAATACTTCATTTTGTAATAATTGACCTTCCAAGTATAATGTAAAAAGTTGGTGGTACCCTCCAATTCCAACACAAAATCCGAAAACTGCTTTAGTAACCTCCTCCAGATGATCAGTAAATTATTTAAAAAAATGGAAATAGGCTACATAGTTTACATATAGGTGGAGTTTGAACAACGTGTCCAATTCCCATTTTAGCAACACTGTTCGCAAAAATGGGGGCACATGTGGCCCCCATTGCTACTCCCACTCTTTGCTTCTGTTTTTGAAAGTCTATTTTAAGTTTACTGTGTTAGAAGCTAGCAGTTCTGAAGATGTAGAATTAACATACAGAAGCGATCAACTATTTTGCTTTTATTTTGTGGTATTTTTTTTAAGTATTTCATTCAGTTTTTCAACGGAATTAAAGGGACTTGTGTGCATGGAAGCTGCTTTCCGTGTACTGAGTTTGTTTTGGATTGTCAATTACTAGAAAATGGAAATCAAATTCTAGACCAAGTTAACTAGAAGCAGTGAATATAGTAACAGAGATAAAACAACTGGAACTGGGATCTTTAGAAAAGGGAGGGAGAAAACTACATAGGAAAAATGGGAACTGTGGGAACAATGTATGCAGAGTAAGAATGAGGTTTAAGAGGCAGGATTTGAATGAGCTATAAAATGCTTAACTGACAATGACTGGATAGATTATAAGTGATGTATAATGTTTGCAACTACAGTTGTTTTACTGGTGTCTGTGATGTATACTGTTTGCATCTAAAATGGTGTCATGTTTGTTTTTCATTTTTAAAAATGTAAGATTGCCTATGTCCTGTGTGAAAATTTAATAAAGATGTTTGTTGGGGGGAAAAATATATAGAGGTCAAGAAATTTACCTCAAGAGCAGGGTTAAACAAAGCTTAAAAGGTGAATCTTGGAATTCATGCCAATAATGTATAATACCAGTTGCAGTAAAAAGTGTAGGAGCTCAATGTGTTTTACAGATTTGAAAGAATTAAAACACTTGGCTCGAGCACACAGACAGCAGGCAAAAGCAAAGCATCCTACTGAAGAATGAACAGTTTTAAAAGCTGTTAGATACATTGCTATGACATGACTGTGTGGGAGACAGGGTATGCAAGCCAGTGAAGTGTCTAACAACTTTTAAAGCTGTGAAAATGATTTTGACCATGTCCTGCAAGGGTCACTCTTGTGCTCTAGTCTGATACTGTTGCTTAGCAGCACTTAGCAAAACTGATCTTTTCCCAGTTTGAGTGTTATCACAGTACTCCGTGCACTACACTGCCTTTCCGTACTAGCATTAAGTCTGTTTTCTAAAAGTCTTCAGACAAGTTTAATGTCCTTCTGCCTGTGCTGGTTTCCTTCTTTTAGCAGATACCATAGTTTGAAAAATAATCTTCATAAAGTCTTTTATCATTATCAACCCATTTCCTTAATTTGCATCGGCTTGGGGTGTTGTATCAGCTGTCCCCACAGGTGTTGCTTCAGACCCCTTTTCCTACATTCTTAGGTATTCATGCCGAATGTTGTAAGTCTTTTCTCATGCAATGCATCCACCTCTTTCCTGGATGTTGTTGTTTCTCTTTTCCTTCTTCCTGTCTCTCCTAAATTTGCTGTACCAGATTGTCTTCTGCTTTCATGCATATGTGACTAAACCACTCTTGACGGTCTCTATCATTTTGGTTACTATGGCTTCCATAAGGATGTCCTGATTTCTTCATCACAGCGTGCATCCAACTATCTATCTCAAACGCTTCATCTCCAGCAACTAAAGTTTCCTCAGCTGCTCTGCCCTCTCTTCTCAGGCTTCTGTGCCATACAGAAGATCAGTTGACACTGTACTGTGCACCTTACTTTTCAACTTCTTTGGCATTCTTCTGACACACAGCTTTTCAGATACTTTGTGTCATTTGACTGCAGAACTTGTGATTCTATCTTTCATCTCCTCAACCACACCTCCAGATACTTGAAGCTATTAACCTGTTCTCGTATTTCTTGTCTATCTCTCTTTTCATCTGGTTTCCCTTTTGCTGCCATGACCACTATCTTGGCTGTGCTCTTGTTTATCCAAAGTGCCTACAATTTTATAGTCCCCTAATTTTTGCTGAAGTTCTTATTCAGAGTTTGCTTGTAATGCCACATCATTATTAATGTCCTTCTGCCTTGCAGCTTTGTTGATCTGTCCCTTCACACCTGTTTGCTAATGTAGTCCATCACCAATATGAATGGGAGTGCACTCAGAACTAAACCCTGAAACACATCCACTCCTACTGAAAACTTTTTTTTCTCTCTTCTGCCTGAATTCCCCATGGTAGTTCAGCCCACTTTTTTCTTCTTCACTAGGTTTGGTCTCACTCCACTGCTCTACCCTGCCCCCATTTTCACCCACCCTGCCCATTTCTACTCATATACTTTCCTATCCCCACCTACCATCCATACTCACTCAACAAAAATTACATAACTTTACACCAGTAGTATCCACTTCCTCAGCTAGCCACTCCCTTTGCTCACCATTCTACTCATCCAGAAATAAAGCTTAGTCTTAAACTGACCCAATATCTCCTTCATTCCTGCTATAATAATCTAATCCTAAACATTCTGCTATTATTTCTCATGAGTGCACTCGCACACTAATCTTCATAACAGTACACACCTGAAAGTACTACAGTACCTTCCTCTACCTCAACTAATCATCAGACATCTTTCAAACATAGTAGTATTTTCACAACCTACACCCTTTTCACCCCTTCCTACTTCCACCTGTTCAAAAACAAACATGCCTACTCCAGTCTCATTTCTAATCACAAGTCAGTCATCCTGTCAAAACCTAAATATATGTGTCTACACACTCAACTACCTCACCTACTAAAACTTCAACTCTCAAGTGCCATCCATCCAAACCCTTCACAGGTCCCCTCCCTTTTACAATCTCTCCCTCAACCATCATATTCAAAAAAGTCTCTTCTTTAATATCAACCTCAGAAGTATTTGTATCAAACTGCCAGAAGTATATGCCTGTATATCCCAGTTCATACCAGACATAATCATAGCCAGAAAAACATGGCTAAAGCAAGAAATTCATGGTGAAGTGCTTCCTCCAGGCTATAACATCCTTAGGCTAGATAGAAAAAAGAAGGTGGGCTGCCATAATAAATAAGCAAGCACCCAACTTTTCATTTCATCCAGCTACCATCCAGCTATAGGAACATCTGAAATCTTGATGTCTATGATGAAAAAAAAACATAAAAACGTAGCTTTTATGGGAGTATGTATCCCTCATGGAAATATCATTGACACAACTAAGGAACTCCTCTCTTGGGTTTCTTCATCTGCCTTTCAAGAAACTATCATAATGGGAGATTTTAATATTGATTGGCTAACAGTGAAAAAATATTTCCTCCAGCAAAAACATTATTCTCTATGGATTTGATCAACTTATATATACCCCAAATAGATACAACAAAAACACTAACAGATAAATCGCCCTGGACTGGGTCCTCACAAATTTTCCAAAAAAAAAATATTACCCACTGCTCCCTACAAGTCAGTGTAAGTGACCACCTACCCACCTTTGTTGTAAAGGATTATCCATCCACCCCAGAAATGTACCACATCAATCTTGCAGCACAACTAACTTTGATAAATATACCTTTACCAGGACCTTAAAATCAGTCAATTAATTGGAAATTACTAACATAACTTCCACTTGTTGAAGCTGTGTCCTTCTTCAGTAGTACTTTCCTAGCTATACTCAACAATGCCTGGTTGGAAATAAGAGATAAATCCAACCCACCTCCTTGGTTAACAAAACAAACAAACCTACTAATGATAGATAGAGCCAAGGCCTGGAGTGACTGGAAACAAAAACAAGAAAAATGAATCCAGACAGCTTAGAAGTTAGACAAAAAAATAAGATCAACAGAATACAGGTAATACTATAACCCTAAAATATTCTGGTTAGCAATAAACAAACTCCTCCCACAACAACCAACTTCACAGAAAATATAACTAGCCATTTCAACACTTTCTTTATTCAAACAGTTGCCTCACACTTAAAAAACACAACAACTGTATACCTACACAAGAGTCCATGCAACAGCCAAATATAAAAGCTCTCAAACCTATACAAACCTCCTTCATCAAAAAAACTACTCCTCAAGCTTCAACCTACTATTGTCTTCCCAAACAGCCTTCCTCCTGAATATATTAAACTAGCAGCAGATACAGTAGCCTACCGAGAAAGCATTCTGATCAACTGCTTCATGACCCATGTTCCTCTGCTCTTGAAGAAATCACACATTTTGCTACTTCACAGTAATGGACAATCTACAGACTTCACCAGGTATTGGCCCATTTGCTATCATTTCCCACTAGCGAAAATCCTTGAAAAATGAATCCGTCACCAAGTACCAAAATCTGTACTGGAAAATATTGTACTCTCTCCTACTTAACATGGCTTCCAGCCACATCAAAATACCAACACTGCATTCCTTAATTTCTGTACTTTCTTTAACCAGTACCTTAATGTTAGCAAAATAGTATCAGCAGTAATCCTTGACCTATACAAAGTCTTTGATATGATCTCCTATGCTAAAATATCTTAACAGACTTCTCCCTTGGACTAGACAGTCCATCCCTATCATGAGTCTCCAGTTACCTATCTGACCGAAACCATGCAGTGAAATGGACCAACAGCATTTCCTCCTTCTTTCATATTTTGGTAGGGGTTCCACAAGGCTCCATCCTAGGACCACTCTTATTTAATATTTTCATTAATGGCCTACACAAATCAACCAAAAATGCCTATATCTTACAGTAAGCAGATGACTCAACATTCATCTGTTTAAATAAAACTTGAAAAATTACAGCAACAAATATAGAAATCCATCCTCTCTGCAGAGGCTTGGCTGTATAGCTCTCACCTTTTATTGACCCCCCCCAAAAAAAAACAATCTTCTCTTTACTCCTAAAACTTTCCAAGAGAACAAACCCAACTTCATAATAATCTCTTCCAATAACACCACAAGTGAAACTGTGTCACACTGCAAGCTGTCAGAAGCACAAACTGATGAAAATATGAGATTTGTTTACCATATAAAAGAAACAGTAAAAGCACACAGTTTGATCTCCTTTTCTGAATTATCCCATTTTTAATTGCAGAAACAAATGTACGTATACCCACAGCATACCTACCCCCAACCCTTCTGTACAGGACCCCATACTTCTCATTCTACAAACCATCCAACTGAACTAACCATGCAATAACAAAATTTGCAGCAAACCTACCATACAGATCATACCTTTGCGTTGCCCAAAAAATGTTTCTCTGGTTATAACTCCCTCACTGCTTGTCTTACTCTCAACTGAATATGACACATACTGTAATCCACAGCCCTGAAAAATGTCCAAGTTTGGCCAATGTTCTTACTTGGTGTATTCCAAACAGAGTCTTGCCTTCAAGTCATAAAGACTTTAGTAAGTGTAACCAAATCAACAAATTTAGCAGGAGACTATATTCACATGTAATCTCTCAAAAATTAGCAATGTCATTCCATTCTCTATAAGAGTAGAATCTTCCACACAAATCCTTTAAAAAGGTTGTAAAAAACATCTCAGGGATAATGGGAATTTCCATTGCTCCGCTGCTGGCTAAACTACTATTTCTTCTCACTTAATCCTATATTAACTAGTCCAACTTTTCTTTTAATCCCAGTTGATATTCTATGATTTCTCTCTCATTACTACAACAACTTCTCTGGCTATTTCATACCCATGCTTCTAATTATTGTATTTCTCTCTTATTACTTCCATCATCTCCTCTAGTTAGTTTATATCCATGTTCCAACCTGTCTTATTCTGTTTGTGAGCTATAATCTGCCTCACTTCATTACTGTTACTGTTAATGTTTTTGTTTAATGTATGCTCTTCATATATATTTATAAATTGTTGATATTTCTGCTTATTTCCTGCTGTACCACTGTTTGAAAAGTGTATTGTTCAATTGTTATTGTTGTTTTGCGTAATTTCTCGTGGAGTTTTTCTCCCTGGTCCTCCACTGAAAATGTGCTCTGTCCGGGCAAATCATCCCAATAAGTAAGTAAATAAATAAAACCTCTTGTGTGAGTCCTAACACTGTTCATACTTGTGCCATTTGCTCCTTACACATTACATAGTCTACAGTAATTCTATCAGTGTTTCCAGAACTTCAGCAGCACTGCTCTAATCATCTTACTTGGGACATTGCCATATGCTTTTTTTCAAGTTTAAGAATACCCAGCTGGACATTTTCCTCACCCCCAACTTCTTATACACTGTATCTTGCTGCAAATATTGAACTGTATACACTGTATGTGAATCTGAACTGCTCATCTCTGATATCACCTTCTAGTACTCGATGGCTTAAGTTATAAATCAGCCTCTCCAGTGCTTCCATGCAATGTGACGATAATTTGATACATCTACATCGTCCACAGTTGTGAATAACCTGTTTGATCTTTTATACTGGCACAACAATACCTATTTTCCAGTCTTTTGGGCTATGCCTACCTGTCTGTACTGTAATGAGTACAGTCATGAGCAGTTTCTCCCCTAATCTATCCATCTGCTGTTACTTCATCTGAACTAAGAGCTTTCCATGACTTAATTTTCCTTAGTGCATCTTGTAGTTCTTCTAGACTAGGTTCTCCTTCCTCTTTCATTGTAGGCTGTGCATGTGGCAGTAAGACTTCTGTAGGTTTTCTTAATACAGAAGCTTCTTGAGGTATTCCTTCCATTTGTCTTTGATATCCTCTAGACTGGCATGTACATGGTTTCTGGTATCCTTTATGAATGGTATCTGCTGAATTTTCTTCACCTAGTTTCCTTTCAACCTGATAGAGCTTCTTCATGTCAACTGCTAAGTTGCTGAATCTTCTTCACGTAGTTTCCTTGCAACCTGATAGAGCTTCTTCATGCCTACTGCTAAGTTCCTGAATCTTCTTCACCTAGTTTCCTTGCAACCTTCTAAGTTGCTTAGCAGAAACTGATGCACTTTTTCTGATGCTTTGCTCTTTGCCATTATAACTGCTCTTTTAGCCTTTTTGTTAGTCAGCTAGTATCTGTTCTTAGCCTGCTCTGACTTTAATATCTACCACTTCTTCTTGTACTCTTTTATTTAGATAACTTTGTGGATGCCTGTATTCCACCACTAGTTTTCCTTGGGTACCTTATTTACACACTTGACAGTATTTCAGTTCTACCATCTTCTTACTTGCTGTATATTAGATATATTTCTATGTAAGCCTCATACATAATAACAGTTTTAAATATATCATGTTTGACATTCACAGAAAAAAAAATCTCAAGCAAATGTTTGAAGTAATGCACTGATTTGTTCCTTTTCGTTGTAGCATAATGCATACTCTTTCTGGTCTTTTGTAGAAGAATGCAAAATGTTGAGTATAATATTGAAATATGGAAAATATAAGAGTCAGAATAGATTTTCTCTAGTAGAATTATTTCAGACATTAAAACTGACAAAATGGATTTCTGTATTTCAGAGCAGAAACATACTTGCATGTTGAAAGACAAAGGTAAAAGTAACCGTATGATGCAAGCTAGATAAAGCTTATAGTACTGCTTTGTTATGAAACAAAGGAACATTATTGCTTGGCCTTGTTCTGTTACACATTCCATAAAGGACACAACCTTGTTGTTGTACTGCATGTATGAAGTCATGACAACTATGACAGTATGAGAATGTGTTGAAATGTAATGAGTACTGAATTGAAAGGAATTTTCCAGAATACTACTTCATATACAAAATGCCTGTGGCTGTCTGCCATGTTAGTTAATCCATGTTAGATTTCAGTCTGTGCTGCTAATACCCCAATTGAAATGTTGGCATTCGAAATGCTGAGTGGCAACATGTTAACAAAAAAAAAAAAGACCTAAAACATGGATTACCCTTCTCCTTAAAACTTTTTTTTTTTTTTTTTTTTGCAGGGGGCAAGCCTCCCACACTCCCCAGACTTATATACCAACTCCGAGATCGCCATATCTCAGAAATGGCATTGTGGACTTAGTATATACAAGTCTGATGGTTCGGGTCTCGCTCTAGTAGGTCCTGACTAGTGCAATCTTTTGGCATTCAGTCTCCATGTGTCACATCTCGCTCTAGCGGGTCCAAGCAAGTCCAGTCTTTCAGCCATTCACTCTGATTTTCAGGACTCACTGTGGTGGGTACTGACATATTAATGAACAACTGTCTTGTTTAATCACCAAATTTAAGTTCAGGCTTTTGTCACTATATATATATATATATATATATATATATATATATATATATGTATATATATATATATATATATATATATATATATATATATATATTGGCTTGGACTATATTTACATTAATATGATACATTCTTTTCTTACATGCCTCTGTGCTTGAAAACTTTCAGTCCTTTTCTTTGGCAAGTAAATCTTCACATTTACATTCTACAGTGTGGTTGGTTATATCTTAATGGTCTAACTTGACTTAATAAAGCTTGCAAAGTAAGATATAACTTTTAAATTTTATCTTTGCTTTACACAAAGCACACTTGTACATTCTGGAGCTGTAGTAAGCATGTATGTTTTAGTTCCCTTGTGTTTATTTGATGACTGGTTATCTATAATAATCCAGTATAACCTTTTCAGGATAGTTACAGATTTATTGACATTTAATAAAACAGTCTTTTGACTGCAACATAGTGGTTGAAACTGCATTCCTTTCAGAGTTTTAAATATATTTTTTCATTGCCCCACACCCCTATTAACATAACTAACTCTTAAGTCACTTCACTTTAGATACACAGATATACTCCTCCTTGCAAAAAAAAAACACTTTACTCAAGATGCTGAGCAGTAAATTTTTTAAAGTTTCAACTTGCAGGATGACTTCTTGAAAATGAGCGGTACCATTCAGGGTGGCATGGGCCTGACAACCAGACAAAAGGAGAATGACATATGCAAAAAAGTATTCACCATGATGGATGAATTCAACCAATAAAACAACATTCATTACACTGCAGTGTTCACAGTACTGCTCCATACACAAAACCAAAGTGTGACTCACTCTGTGTTAAAAGAATACAGAACTGGTTGCAGGCTTTTTATTGTGCCAAGACATTTAGGAGATGCTTATATTGTTTCAGTGTGCATCTTCATCTAATAACATAGCTAGGATGGTGCAGATGCAGAATGTTGTGTATTTAATCTCCTTGTTAGTCTGTTGTAAAGTACTTTAAGAGCACATAGTCTAGACAGACTATTCAAAGATGTTGGTACAGTATTAACAAATGATCTTGAAATGACAACCCACTGTGGCAGAAACCAGATAAGTGTTAACATTGTCTTGTCCCCTTACTAATGAAGAATAGATCGGGCAGAGAGGTTTTTACTGTTAAATGCAAGGAGCTCCATTGAAGTCATTCCCAAAGTGTTTGTGTTTATGTATTATATATGTATTTGTGTCTATACATTTATATATATATATATATATATATATATATATATATATATATATATATATATATATATATATATATATATATATATATATATATATATTTGTGTCTTTGGGCTTTTCCCGGTTAGGGGTCGCCACAGCGGAACTCCGGTCCGCTAATGATTGGCAGTAGATTTTTTATGTGCTGGCTTGCCGGGCCTAATGCACAACCTTCAATGAAGGAACGCCCATTCACGCATGTCGCCCCACAGAAGACACTCTGAGAATCGAACGGGCAACGTTTAACTGTGAGGCGACAATGCTACCACAGCACCACCACCGCAGGCTATATATACAGCATTTGTGCAAAACTTGAATGGATGAATGCATCTTTTCCAGTTTCTGTAATGCTATTCTGAAAATGTTCAAATGCACATCAGCAAACTGTAATGTACATTCGCTAATGTGCATTCAACATTCTGACAACAGATCGCACAACAGTGGGGATCGGGAAATTTACCCTTTTCCTCACTGTAGTGCTGTCTCGAAGTTGGAATGTATCATTTGCAGGGGATGTGGGACACAGGGGGACTTGCCTCCCTGCAAAACTGTAAACACCTGTGCTATAGATGTACAATTCTTACAGCAGCTTCAGCACAAATGCCTGAAAGGCAGACATCACCTTCTGAAACGCCAAATTTGGTCAAATGCGAAAGTCGAGGTGATGATTTTCAACATTCTGTACAAGTGACATTGTCAAATTTAAAAATGTCGGTTTGATCAAGTAAGTAGATTTTTTTTTTGATTTTCAACTTTTAAACTATATATATATAAATATATATATATATATATATATATATAGAGAGAGAGAGAGAGTGTCAAAAGACAACCTAAACTAATGTTTTGCAGTTAAATAAGTCAGTTCACTTGTATCAGGGATAAGGGTAAATGCCCATTTCTGTATTTAACATAAAATGTTTGTCCTTCAACTTTGTGGCAGAAATGAGATGTTTCTTCCACTTTAAACAAGTCTTTCAGCAAGAAGGTAACAGGTATGTATAAGTTGTACATGTTTTTAACAGCACCCTGAGAAACCATTTTAATGTGTAGTCTTTAGAGAAAGAATCAAAATGACAGTCCTACTAAGCAGGCTTTTAAACAGCACCCAGCAAAACAGTCTTACTTTGCAGTTTATCTACAAGGCCTCCTCAATCCCCATATAAGTACACGTCCGCCAAGATCCACTAATAAAGCTCTAATTAAAGTAACCAGGAGTAAAAATAGCTCAGGTGACTCTCTGTACTGCTACTACATTGCTAAACTGTGGAATGCCTTACCACTTGAAATTAGAACTATAACTAGCTTAAAAAACTTCAAGCATCACATTAAAGCCCACCACCTCACCAATTCCTGGATTTGTACATGTACTGGGCATGGATAGCCAAAACCTTGGAACTAGCTGATTTTAAAATTTTAATTGCATATGTAATGAGCATTGAATTTAAGTCATATGACTACCTTATGTTGTTTTTTTCTTTCTCACTGTTAATATCAATCAGACTAAGTCTTCAGTTTGCTATGCTACCTATATGTAAGACTAAGTATCATAATTGCACTCTCGTTGTATACAATGTCACTACCTGCTGCTACTGTAAGAACTGTCTTCTAGAAGCATTGTTATAGAAGATTACTGGTTTTGTCTCCTACTTGACCTATTTATTCTGTTTTAGTCTTTGTAC